>NC_052616.1:36348763-36425374 GCF_016545825.1 Eucalyptus grandis
AGCAGTAGCTTATGGTTCTGAGAACAATTTCTAGAAATAAGTCTTTCTTTTTTTCTATTTCTTCTTCTTTTTCCTCGCTGCCCACCACCCACCGCCAATCACCGCTATCAACTATCGGTCGCTAGCTGCTGATTCGAGGAGGAGCAAGAAGAAGAAGAGGGAAAAAAGTAAAATCTACCAAAATCATTAAAAATTAAAAGAGATTTTACACTATAAAAAAAATTGTGAGTTATACCAAACAATTTCCTATTCATTTTTTGTTTCGAGAATATAAATTTTGTATATTTATCAAAAGCGTTCTTTTACTTAAAAATTATTCCAGAGAATAAAAAGAACTATTTCTAAAATTAAATTATTCTCGAAAATAGAAATGTTACAAAACGCACTTTGACATGAACTTTGTCTGCATTGATGTTATGATGTGTCCAATTTTTCTTTTTATTTCATCAATTATTGTGGTTATACTTATTATTACATGCATGTGCGAGCACCACTGCACAGCGTGCAAAATCTACGAAGGATGAGTGCACGAGTGAAATCAGGGGGGAAAGAACGACGTCAGTTTTTCGATGAAGAAGGTAAAATCGTCTTCTTTAACTAGGATGTGGTGATGCGAAACTGAGTCCATCAAGTTTATAAGTGTCTAATGTGCCCTCTAGAGATCGCATTAAATGGGTCATCAATTTGTCAAGGGCTTCTTTAATCTCTCATTTTCATTCACCCAAATTACACCTTTTTAATTGAAATAAAAGGCAGAAAGTGTGAAAGCATTGTGTCATGATCCGCGATTACTCATGACGCTTATGAGTGAAGTTTACAGTTATCGGATGAAGAGTGAATGATGCAAAGGGGATGAACACATCTGATCTATGGGAGTGGTGTCAAGACAGTTGATGTTGGAGTTTTAAGATATAAAACTCATATTACATAAGAGTTTTGAAGGAAGAATTGATCTTCCATGCACAAATTGGTTGGGAGCTAATGTTGGTCTTCTAATGATGCCATGACAAGCCGGAATCAGTTGTCGACTTAAAGCGATATGTTATCTTGCTCAACATACTAAATGCCTGAATTAAATTAGGCATGGTACGATCTCACGTAAGAAAGTTAGGCGCGCATGACAACCATTCTATTCCAAAATAATTTCTGAAACAGAAATATATTTTTCTATTTCTATTTCTAGAATAGTTTCTAAGCAAAAATAACCGTTTGATAACGACACAAAATTTCTATTCTAAAAATAGAAATTCGTTTGATAACGACACAAAATTTCTTCCTTTCAGACGGTGGCGGCGACGACCGATGACCTTTAATATAAAAAATAAAAATAAAAATGATTTAGTTGCAAAAAAATAATGAATAAAATAAAATAAAATAAATCATAAAAATAAAATAAAAATATAATTTTATTTTAAAATAAAAATATCCTTAAAAATAAATTTATTTTATTTATTCTATTTTATTTTATTTTACGGATAAATTTATTTTAAAATGAATAAAAAAATTTATTTGGCAAAACACTCAAGGCAAATAAAAATAAATTTATATTTATTTATCATAAATAAATTATTTTTAATAAATTTAATAAATTTATTTTTAATAAACTAAAAATATAATGATAAATAAAAATAATTTATTTATTTTAATAAATTTATTTTTATTTTTAAATGAATAAAATGAATATATTTATTTTTATTTTTAATAAAATGAGGAGAGGTGGAGGAGGAGGAGGAGGCAAAGAGGTAGAGGAGATGAGGGAGGACTTACCGAAATTAGGGTTTAGTGAGAGAAATTATTTCTGATTTCTGTTCTAGAAATTAGAAGTATAAAATTTTAGCTTCTGATTTCTCTTCCAAACCTATTTTTGGAATAGAAATCTATTCCAGAAATAGAAAAACTAAATATGTTTATCAAACGGATTTCTCTTCCAGAAACAAGTCTGAACAGAAAAACTATTTCGGAACAGAAATTTTTGGTTGTCATGCACCCCCTTATTCACCGGATTATTCTCTGAAATAACTATTGAACGAATGCTAGTTTGGTGAATTCCACTCGCCAAACAATGCACGGATTGTTTTGCAGCCAAGTAACTACCAACCCATGACAATTGCGTACTTCATCAAACGGTAATTGATTATAGAAAACATCTTGAGTTTGGCTTGCTCCAACTCAAAACTGCTTTGAAATAATTTCCTATGCATGGAGGCTAATGTGGACATGCATTCATCTTTCAATTTCTCTAATATATGATCATGTTATTTTATTCATAAGCAAAACCATCTCTTACTTTAAAGACAAATGCTTTTGACTTATTTGAGCTTTCTGTTTTTAAACTAATTATCTTTACTTAATCTAATTTGAACACTATATTTCAAACTAAGTATTGAGATTTCGTGAGATCGCTACTAAATATTTTAAAAGTGTAAAATCTCAAATATAGAAGTGAATTAATAGTTAAGTGTTACAGCTTATGGGTTTATCTTATTTTACATGGAACCAAAACGTCATCCAAGATCACGTTTTACTTATTGGAAGTAGATAGGAATAAATTCCTTTTTCTGTGAGGACGACTTTAGTTTCATAAATCGCCTCTGCACCCAAAGCATTTATGAGGCTTTCTGACGATGCGAAGGGCACAGTGGACCCCAAGAAGGATAGAAATACTGCAAAGCCTTTATAAATAAAACATTCGAAAAAATTATATTTTTCTTTCCTTATAATTTTACTTTTAAATTAAATCTCTTTAATTTATCTAATCGAATTCCTCTATTTTCACAAACTTCAACGACAACTGCAAATCACCGACCTATTGCTTTTGGGAATTGCCCGAAACAATCCATAGTAACACGTCTATCTGACTCTCCAAAGCCCGGTATCAACACCCAACCAAGAAGAAGATCCACAATGTCCAGAAGATGAGTTTGGAAGCATATAGAAAACTTTAATAAGATGAGTTACAACGCCAAAAGGTTATGCAATAAACTCAAGGAGGTTCTCTCATCTTTGAGTAGCCGTCGGCATGCTTTGAGAATTGCAAGTGATCTTAAAGGAAACAAATTGTAATCCAATCTGTTTAGTTTTGATGGGACGAAGAGAAGAAAAACGGTTGGAAATCTAGTTTTAACTTTATGGGCCAACTTTAGCAATGAGGAAGTGACTATTCCACGAACCCAGAGATTGTCCAAAATGTGGGTTTGGTATCTCTTGCTACCTCTCAGGCCTAAAAAGCCCAAATTCCTTGTCCAAGCAGTTTATTCTCAAGTGGAAAAGTGACCTCGATTAGTTTTCTTTTAATAATGAGATGTCTAAAGCTCTGAAAAGATTAGATGGCCTTGTGCCTGAGGGGAGGTGGCAACATGGGTCAAAAACCCGTTTTTTAACTCAGTTTTAATGAGTCAGTAAAAATTTTAAAAACAGGTCAGCATCGGTTTTGAAATATTAAAGCCCAAGTTTATGTAGGTCTATATGGGTTTGCACCAGGCCTATAGTCCACCCATTGAAGTTAATATCTTATACCCAAAATGAAACCTAGTGAAAATCAACTTTGACTGCTAGTAATTATTCAAATAAAAAAATGGTAATTTTCAAATGTGGCTGACCTAGCATTTTACCTCGAAAAATCTGATCGATGCAAGACAGACAAATTTACCGGAGCATTGCTACAATAGGTTGTATGAACCATTCTGATATAGAGCTTTCTTATGAATTTGAAGATGTTCAATATTCTCATGACATCGCTCACATGCAGAGAAAGTAGGGGAAACACAATCTTTCTTCGAATTGAGTGTTCAGTTAAATATTTTTTACTTTCGAAATTCGACTCAATGTAAGAATTTTGTGCCACGTCACCTCACTTTTATTAACTTGAATTGTCTGACTAGACCACAGTATTATATGACTAGTCACATTATTCTTTCATTTAACAACGTACGACGTAAAATATTATATGGATAGCCGCAGATTTGGTAAGCTCATGTTCCAACAAAAAAAAAAAAATAGAGAGAAAAAGAGAACAATTCTGCGTTATTCAAGCATGTTGATAGCATCCTTTTTTTTTTTTTTTTTTTGTCAAAATGGAATTTCGTTCATTTGTCAAGATCAAATGTGAGAGGAGCATAATTGGAAAACAAGACAAAACCAAGAAACCAAAAGAGTACAGCCTGTAGCTATAAGCACATCATAAAAAAAAAAAAAAAATAAAAAATAAACAATCGGCAGTTGATTATTGAAATCGTTAGTGATATTCCCCTTTAGAAACTACGTCTTGTATTGTGTGCCTAGGTTCCATGCTCTCAATACCAGCAACATACAAAGAAGACGATGACGATGACAACAACAACATATTGAACCGCCACGGATTGAACGCCGCTAAGGAACTCCCAAATCTATATTTAGATTGGGAGAGAAAAACTCTCAGATTCAGATTTAGACCTAAATCAGAAGAGGAAAGATTCTGCCTAATCTAGGAGAAGTTGTAAAACCATATTCATAGCATCCTACCGGCAAAACTAGTGACGATATTCTCACAAAATTTTCAGGTACAAGCAAATGAATTCACCACGACGAGCGAAGGAAAGTAACAATGACGAAAGAAAGAAGACGCCAAATGAGGCAAAAAAAAGACTCCCAGATTAGATCGGGAGAGAAAAAATAGGAAATCAAAGTTTTGAATAAAAAAAAAAAAAAGCAGAGTAAAGCAGGCTCCTGCTGGGGAAGTTTCTTTGATGGATGGTTTTTTTGGTAGAGAAAAGGTCGCCGACAAAGAAATTAGTTGATAGCGAGTTGACAAAGCCTTTCAAATGCGAAGGGGTGTTCGCAAGTTTAACTCGATGTTTTATGTGTAATTGTGCTATAACCAGGATGTACTATTCTCTAGTCTTTAGACTCGTCCCTAATGGCCAGAGATGGCAGTGGCTGAGTAGGGTTTGTTGTAGTTTTGTACTTCAATGTTTAAGTGCAGTGTCGATAGTTGTGGAGCAATAGAGCCATCGGACACACGGCGGAGCTGGTAGACGCATGGAAGAAGACGAGGAGGAGGAAATCAGAATGAAGAAGAAAATTGGAAAGAACATTTATACGTCGAGCTCGCAAAAATAATGACGCAGATGTCCGCATTATCATTTTCTCTTGGTTAGACATTCCACATCAACAAAAACAGGCGGTATGACACATTTGTCTCACATTTAATCAAATTTGAACATTTGCAATACCTAATCGAATAAAAAAAGTGGAGATTCTCAACTGCACAACGAATAAAAGTTAATACCCTTAGGCTGTGTTTATTTATTAGGATGAGAAGAGTAGAATGGAAAACAGATCTCATTCTTGTTTGTCATGGTGTTTGATAATTTTGGAATAAGAAGGAATGGAATTGGATATTGCGATGAAGAAGGATTTGTCACCATGTTTTCCTTACTTTGGGGAGAGGTAGCAATATATGAGAGGGAATGAGTATGAAGTTCATAAAATCTAAAATTTCATAAATAAAAGAATATTTATATCAAACAAAAAAACTCAATCAAGAAAATATGACATATTATATCTCTCTTTCCCTTTTTCTACTTTCCTTTTTTCGACAGCTTTTGAAATAAATTTCTATTTACCTATTATTTGTCAGGTAATTTCTAATAATATTTTAAATTAAAAGAACCTTACATCCAACTCCGAAGTGTTATCAGACATCGTAACTCAAATTTTATTTCACCATTCCAATTACACTCTGTGTGTTCCAATTCCTTTTAACTTATTCCAATTGCTTCATTCTGACTAACCAAGGAGACCTTAAGGTCTTGCCCCATCGTTCGAAAAAAGTGGAGACAGCTCTATTAAATTGGGATGATTTTTACCTATAATGGCGCTAAAAGAATGTTAGATTACATCAAGGTCCATGGAGCTATAAATGTTTCTAATCACCACTCCAAAACAAAAAGATGAAATAGTACCAGAGTCTCCGGAGAAGAATCTGAAGTAATCAGATTCGTCTCTTTCATCTTTGGAACTTTTCTCCTATTGAAAGATGTCTCTCTTTTTTTCTTTTTTTTTTTTCCTTTGGATTGTCTACTTAAGCGAGCCACACCAGGAATTTGTCCGTGCCAACACTACAACTTCTGCACATATGAAAACTTAGAGAACGAAATTGCAAAAACAAGATAAGATCGGGGACTGGCATAAAGAAATTAGAACAATGCAGACTTTGTTCAGATCTGGATTCGTATATACCTCCTTGAGCATCCAACAGGGCGTGAGGCCAAAAGTTTGATGTCCCAAAGGACCAACCTAGTGTAATCATCATCAGCAAAGTCTCATCGACAGGCCAAAAGTTTCTCCGGTGCTCAAATAATAATCATTTTATCTCCTCTGCAAATGAAGCCGAAGCTCTCGGCCAAAGGTGAGGCTGATAGGTACAGAGAAAACGATGCTCGTGCTTTTACGGTCTAGAGCGACGGTTCATGATGGCCGAAAGTGATGACGAACATACTGGTGCCAGGAGACGGGTGAGATTTTGCCATTACTTGCGACAAAAGGACAACCAAATATGAACTTTGTGCCGCTTCGAGCAATTTTCAGAGATCAAACTACATCGAAGATTCCCATTTCTTAGCTTTGTGCTACTTCGCCTTTATTGCCATCTTCTCCAAAGCACGGGAATTACGAAGAAGAAATTTAACTAAAGAAAGACATTGTCTCATCTCCAAACACATGTAGCACTGAAACCAACAATCTCGACACTCTCAAGATGCTTCACGTAATGCTCAGATTCTTTGTTTTTTGACACAATACTATTCCTCTCTATCATAGTACTGGTCATCCAAATCAAGCTCAAGCTGCATTTATGGGGGTACTAAGACTGAGTAAATTAAAAGTTAGATGGGCATAATAACATTTCGACATTGATCACGGTGTTTGACCCCCAAAAAAAAAAAAAAAAACTATTGATCATGGTGATGAGGAATCTCTAGAATATGTCAATTTAGTAATCTTTTCACCCTAATTAAATTGATATGATTGCTCTTTCAATCGAATTTTCCTTTTAGGCATAATTCGATTGAATAAGACATCAGTGACTATTGTGCTGCAACACAATTTTAAATCTTGGTGGTCAATTTTTTTTTTCTTTTTCCACTAATTCTTAGTTGATCACAACAAGAGATGGACAATCTCAATCTCTCAAATTGTGAATTATTTGTCTTCCTGCTATAATTTTATATGGAAGGTAACCTAATGATGACTAGGTATGTGTGTGAGTGTCATGTATATGCATTAAACATTTATTTGGTTTTCGTGTGAGTCCTTTTTTTCAGAGTGTGGACTTATTTTATATATGTATGGTGATGTAATTACTAATCTTATTTAGACTTATTGAGAATTTCTTTCTTTAATTGTGTTCCACGTGTTAGGGCTTCGTGACTAGTAATATAGAAAGCAACAGCATCTTAAGTGCGGTAATTAGAAGAGAAAGAGGAATAAACGTATGCCTCGTTCCAAAAATGGGAGTGGCGACTATCCATATCATCAAGGACCATGCATTTCATTAAAACGGCGGGCAAGAATGGGGGAACTAATGCAGGATTAAAAAGCACGATAATTTAAGAAAGTTACAAATATTATAATCTAACGCTAAAGAATTGGCATATACGTATTTATAAGGATTTCAAGCACAAAGGTTATTATAAACAAACGTCTGAAAAAATTGATTAAAAAGTCGCCATTGTTCGTTAGTCAATTCAGTAATAAACATTTTAGTTTTGCCACTTTAATCCTAAAATTTTTGACAATTAGCCAATATAGTCTTTATAGCCAATTTTGATTGAAAATCGTTGACATAATACAGCTAATGTTGACGTGGATAGCAATTTTTTTAATTTTTAATTTTTTTTAAATAAGAAAAAATTATAAAATCGTCCATGTCAGCATGGGCCACCAACTATGCCATGTAGGACATCTAACACTAACTAAACCATCACGTCAACAATATCCAATCACAATTAGCTGAAAGGACTATATTGGCAAAGTGTAAAAAGATTTAGAACAAAATTAGCAAATGATTAAATGTTTTGGTACGAAGTTGACAAAATTAAAAAATTTATGACTAAATTAGTCACGGTACAAAAAGTTTAGGATTTTTTCGACAATCATCCTACAAAGGTTGTAATGGCACCATTATAACTTAAACTTTCACTAGTTTTCCAATCAAGTATGTGGACTTTTTCTCTATTTCATCAAATACATCAACTTATCAAATGCAGGTCAATGCGAACCTCCATTAAAATCACGGACGGAAATTGCTGGCTTTGAGGTGGAATCAACCGAACTTAGGGTTAGGGCTCATCTCTCCCTCTCTCCATTTATCCATCCATTTAAAATAGCCATGGAAAAAGGTTACTAGCTTAGTAACAACCCTCGACGTTCCATTGACCGAGATACGTCCTCTGTGTTCCATCCTCAACGACCTCATCCATGAGCTCTCCTTCCTTGAGGACCTTGCCTGGTGACCTGCAAGTTGGGTTGCAACTATAGTTAGGGGCTAGGGTTTCATTTAAAAACCAAATTTAACCCCAATTTATCAATTTAGGGAAATTTGTCCTTAACCAACTGTGTACCACTCATATTTTAAGTGCGCATACCAGGAGTCAAGTCGTTTAACTTATTCTTAAAATAATGTCACCTTCAATTCTCAAGTGACCTAAATCGTCAATGTCCCTCAAATAACGACTTTGTTGTGCAGAGAGATTAGAGGTATAAAGCCATGTAGAAATCATTGTATTTGTTTTATTGTACAGAAAAACTAGAGACACCATATCAAGATGTAAAGTCATGGGCTAGTCCCCACTATAGAAAGTGTATAGTTTTTCTCACAAGCAAGGGCATGGGCCCATCCTTGATTATGTTGTTTCTCTAGATGCGGAAAATTATGATGCAGATTTTTCTTTTTTTCCCTAGAAATATTATAATCCCAGTGCTGTGTAATAACAAGATGAACATAAGTCAAAGCAGGAAATCTATTCACTAATTCAAAAATAAAGGGAATAAAAAAATGGGAAAAAGCCATCAAAAACCCCAAACTTTGCATTGAGTACAGATTTACCCCAAACTTTGTTTTGTGACGTGAAAAACCCCAAACTTTGCTAACTACGACACATTTACCCCAAACTTTTATTTGTCATACAAAATATCTTGAACTTTCATTTGTATGACACATTTACCCTAAATCATAAAGGGCATTTTGGTCTTTTTACTTTTAAAAAAATGTTCTTTTTTTTTTCTTTTTTATTCTTCTTCTTTCTTCCCTCCGCCGCCATGGCGAGCCGGTAGAGGGAAACCGGGCGAGGGCCGCCGCTCAGGATTTGGGCCACCCTCGATGGACGCCGGCAGGCACCCTCACCCGACATCGGCGAGGGACCCCGCCGCCCCCCTCGCAAGGGCGTCGTTGGCATGAGGGGCCCCCTCGCCCGGCCCTCGCCTCACCCCTGACGCGGCGAGGGCACCCCTCGCCCTCGCCGGCAAGGCACCCCTCGCCGGCGTCGGGTGAGGGCAACCCGGCGAGCCGCCCTCGCCCTAGGCGAGGGCGACCCTCGCCCTCGCCGGACACTTCCTTCCCTTCCCTCCACCATGGCCGACGGAGGGAAGAGAGAAGAAGAAAAAAAGAAAGAACATAAAGAATAAGATGAAAATATCCTTAATGGGGTAAATGTGTCACAGTTTGCAAAGTTTGGGGTTTTTCACATCACAAAACAAAGTTTGGGGTAAATCTATCACTCCAACAAAGTTGGGGGTTTTTGGTGACTTTTTCCCTAAAAAAATAGGAACTATACTCCTGGCACTAGCCCCTGAACTTCTTGAAATTGCAATTAAGACCCGAGTAAGGAAACCAAAGTTTATCTATAGAGCTTGGCACCCCTAATTAATAATATTTCTTTAAATTTTAAAATTACCTGGAAGGAATAAATTGAAAAATGGTCAAAAAGTTTAGAACTAAATTGAGAAATTGTCAAAAGATTTAAGACTAAGTGAGCAAATTGAAAAGTTTAAGACTAAACCGACAAAGATTTATGACTCAGCACAATTAATAAGTTTAAGATTAAATTGACACAAATATATAGATTTAGGACTTTCAACTTCCTCATGGGGTTTGATCATTATTGACGGTGGAATCAAATTTCTCCTTCATTAGCTTCTTTGTGGTGGTACTAAGCCTGAGTCAATTAAAAGTTTTTTTTTTTTTTTGTCGGTTCTACTCTATTCCTACTCTAACTCTTACTCTCAGACTTTTACCCTGCCTCATTGCAGGGCTTGGAAGTCGAAACCCACACTTGAAACTAAATCGTCCCCATCCCAACCCCCCGAGAAGGTGGGGATTCGAACCCCCAACCTCCCCCTTCCATGTTTGATGGGCATAATAACGTCATGATGTTGATCGTGTTGGTGAGGAATCCCTAGAATTGGGCAATTAAGTAATCTCTTCACACTAACTAAATTGATATGATTGCTCTTTCGATCGAATTTTCCTTTTAGCCATAATTGGATTGAATAGGCAATATTGGCGACTATTGTGCTGCAATATAATTTTAAATATTGATGGTCAATTATTTTTCTTTTTCCACTAACCCTTAGATGCTTAGAACAAGAGATTTACATCCTCAATCTCTCAAAGTGTCAATTATCTGTCTTCCTATTATAATTTTACATGGAAAGTAACTCAATGACGACTAAGTATATGTGTGAGTGTAATGTACATGCATAAAACATTTATTTGGTTTCCGTGAGTGTTTTTTTTTTTTTTTTTTAGAGCGGCTTATTTTACATCTGTATCGTGATGTGATTACTAATCTTATTTAGACTTATTGAGAATTTCATTCTTTAATTTTGTTCTGCATGTTGGCGCTTCATTACTAGTAATATTGGAAGCAACAACATCGTAAGTGCAGTAATTAGAAGAGAGAGAGGCATACCTCATTCCAAAAATGGGGAGTGGCAAATATTCATATCATCAAGGACCATGCTTTTCATGAAAAAGGCGGGCAAGAATAGGGAACTAAAGCAGGATTAAAAAAACGTATGGTAAATTAAGAAAATTACTCATAATAGAATCTACAGTTATAAATCGGCATATGTGTAAATGTAAGGATTTCAGGCATAAAGGTTAATATAATAAAAGGAGTAATGACACCACAATGATTTGAGCTTTTACTCGTTTTCCAATCAAGTACGATGGACCATTTTTTTTTTTTTTGGTAAAATACGTGGACCATTTTTATGTTTCCTCAACATCAACTTTATAAATGCAGGTCAATAAGATTAACTCCATTTAAAGCATGGATGGAAAATTCTTGGCCTTTGATGTGGAATCAACTTAAATAACCATGGAATAAGTTACTAGCTAATTAACAATCCCCAATTGACCGATATGTCTTCCGTGTTCCTTCTTCGACCTTGACTCGTGACTTGCGAGTTGGGTCGCAACTGAATTTAAGGCTCCAGTTTCATTTAGGAACCAATTGAACCCCTATTCATCAATTTAGGGCAATTTGTAACCGTGGACTACACATATTTTAAGCGCATTTGTCTCTGACGAGTCAAGTAGTCTAATTTATTCTTAAAATAATGTCTCCTTGAATTGTCAAGTCACCTAAATCACCAATGTCCTTAAATGACGACTTTATTGTACAAAGTGATTAGAGATATAACGCCACGTAGAAAATAATTGGGTTTGCTTTATTGTACAAAAGACTAGAGATATAATGTCAAGATGTAACTGCATGGGCTAGTACCACACTGTAGAAAGGGTCTAGTGTTTTTATAAGTTGGGCCATGGGCCCATCCTTGACTCTACTGTTCCTCTATATGCGGTAAATTAGGATGCAATTTTTTTTTTCAAGAAATATGAAAACCCATTGCTGTGTTAATAACAAGTTATACATAAGTCAAAATAGGAACTTTACTCGCTAATGCAAAAATTAAATGGAGAAAAGAGAGAGAGAGAAGCAGGAACTGTATTCCCGACATGGGTGAGTTTAACCCTAGCCCCCCAATTTCTTGAAATTGCAATCAAGCCCCGGGTAGGGATAAAAAGTTTATGTACAGATCCGTAAACTCTGCCGCCACATATTGATAAATTGATAATATTTCTTCAAATGCCAATGTTTTGGAACTATTAGGAGCTTCTAGTAAAAAAATTCTTAATCAAGATCTATTTTCCAAAATAGCGATTAGGGGTGATCGGTTCCCGGTTCGGTCTGGTTCCACCTTGGAACCGGGAACCGGACCGAGAGCACCGGTTCCCAATTTTGGGAACCATGGACCGGACCGTTTGGTCCTAGGACCAGGAACCAGACCGGACCATCGGTTCCGGTCCAATCCAACAAAATCGGCTCTACGTTTTTGCACTAAAAATTAACCACGTTTTTGCACTAAAAATTAACTGTGCTCCGAATTGGCCCATGTTTCCATAGATTTAGAGCTAGGTCTTCGTTTTCAGGTGCTTGGATTATTGTCCACTCCATCCACAATGTAATCTTCCTTTAAATGTGAAACATCAAAGCTTGGTGATTTCCCCTAATCTAAATCTATTCACCTTCTACACTTTGGTCCTTCCAAGTATATTGATGCATTCATATTATTGAAGTTGTTCTCCATTTATTTGCCCTGTCTAAACACCTCGGTGATCCCATGTCCCTTGCTTGTTCACCAAAATCTAAAGGTTCTTTCAAGTCTAACAATTTCCACTCAGGATCTTGTTCTCTACATGCGGAATAAGAAAATTCTTCAATAGCACAAACATCATGGTCTTAACATTATATGCATATAAACTTATAGATGTAGAGGATAATTCGTCCACGTGCACAAACACACAATACATACATACATTTATGTGTGTGTGTGTATTTTCAAAATACATAAGGAGTCTTATTAACATAATTTACCTTGAAAAAATAAGCATTTGACCCCGTATTTAAACGGAAAAATCGGAAGTAAGCAAGGGAAATGATGTGTAAGGGACCTCGGGCCTTACTGAAGGCCATTGGGCCACTGCATACCGTCATAGGGATATTGTACAGGGCCCTCAGTGGGGGCGTGGGCCTGGCGCTACAAACGCCATGCGCATTTGCTTGTTAGGGGTGCCACCACCTGGAACAAATTTTCCTTTTTTTTGAAAAATCACTTATTTTATTTTTATATTTGTCCGAACTTTGACCCCTCATTTCTCTTCCGGCCAATTCACCCGTTATTCATGTTCACGGAAAGCTCATGACCTGAATTTATGTCCGATATTTGAAACAATGTCGGGATTATGAATTTCCACAAACTTAGTTAAAAGAATGGTCATAGTGAAAAGTCACAATATCTTTCTTGTTAAAATTCTGACCAACCTAATTCTCAAGGCATTAGTTGTGACTAAATATACCTGAATTCATCACTTAATATGGGAAATCACAATTTTCTTGACACCCTCAAGATTGGACAGCTGTGGTTAAATGTCATGATAATTGTGATCCAGCCGTTTGATGTGGGCAAATTGGGCGTTGTTGTTCTTGCAAAGCACAACCCAAATACACCAACTGATCATAATTTCAACAATTTTTTTTCAGCACTCAAGGCTTTGATGCATTTGAAACCAAGAAATTTTCTATTGGAGCAAGTGCCATCCGAGAATAGATTGCGTGGTCAAAAATTGGTAAAAAAATGAGGTGCCTTCAACAATAATTGCACAGAGAGGAGTACTTGTATCCATTGAGAAAAGTTTAACCCTCGCGCAAGGCAAACACTAAAGAATGCAAAAGTAATTGAAGGCCAAACCAAAGAATGAAAAGTCCACCATGAGTCAATGAACTTTTGAGTGTATAACTTTATAGATCTGGCTTGGGGCTAATGCTTTTCCTCACTATTGTTAGCCTAACCTTTTCATCATGACAAAGCTGGAAGTGTTGTCTCCCAGTAGTTTCCTGGTTGTTCACAATCTTCATGACTATCTCAAAGCATCATTCCACTAACTAGTAAAGTTGGCAACTTTTTCCCTCCACTTTGGAAAAATTTTATAAGATTGACTTAAAAGTCGTTACTCTTCTTTCTTTATGGTACTAAGAGAAAAGGAAGATGCCGTGTCTCATGGTGGAGGAAGCCGTGTTAAGTGGGCATTAGGACTGATGATATGCTCAAAACATTCGAACTCAACTTGGATTCGATGACAATATGCATTTTTAGAATTTTCTTTTGATAATTATAGCATACAACGTCGGCGTCAAAAAAGATTTATACAAGTGGCCTTATAGTTACACCACTAACTTAAGAAAGAGGTATTATAATCCTAACATCAATTCTGGATAGGTTGATTTTGTAAAATATTTTATAAACCCACGGTCTCTTTTTCTTTGTTCTCATTTCTTCGTGATAATTAAGATACAAGATTACTTGATTTATACAATGATTTCCAAATATGGTTTTGGGAGGGGCAGAGACCTTGATTGTAGAGGACTTGTCCTGAGGCTCGCACACAATTCTTTTGCCAAGAGAATCTATAAGATGGCTTCCATATATGGTTTTGGGAGGGGGGAGAGACAGATGATTGTAGAGGAGCTTGTCCAAAGTTCTCACATGATTCTTTTCACAATAGAGGATAAGTTTTACTCATGGTAATATCAATCAATTGGAACCGGTGATTATAGACGACCTTATCTTGAAGTTCGCACGTAATTCTTTTAGCTAGAGAGGGTAAGTGTTGCGCCCAAGTAATACCATTATCCGGATGAATGAAATAGAGAACGTGTGAGAGGAAATTCGACCAATGTTAAGGGACTTCAATGCAAGGTGAAGGGTGAGAGTTAAATACATCGATATTGGAGAGACTAAAGCTATAGTTCTTCCTTTGTGATATTAACTATCAAATAATTGGTTTAGGGTATTTTATAGTGAAGAATGAGAAATTTCATGTTAAACATGATGGTGTATTAAAATTAGTGGATGGTGTATCGCCACGTATAAGGAAGAAACAAGTTAGAAGTAGCCCATGTCATAAGGTGACATCCCGATTGTCTTCTAGGCATTCACATTCACATTCTTCATGACTATCCCGCAGCGTCGTTGTACCTCTAACTAGTAAAGCCGGTAACTTTTTCTCTCCACTTTGGAAAAATTTTATAGGCTTGACTTAAAAGTCGTCACTCTTGTTTTCTTTTGGTGCTAAGGGAAAAGGAAGATGCCTTGTCTCATGGTCCACTTTGCAAAAATTCCATAGGCTTGACTTAAAAGTCGTCGCTCTTGTTTTCTTTTGGTGCTAAGAGAAAAAAGAAGATGCCTTGTTGCCTTGTCTCATGGTCCACTTCGGAAAAAATTTCATAAACTTGAATTAAAAGTTGTCACTCTTGTTTTCTTTTGGTGCTAAGAGAAAAAGAAGATGCTGTCTCATGGTCCACTTTGAAAAAAAAATTCATAGACTTGACTTAAAAGTCATCACTCTTGTTTTCTTTTGGTGCTAAGAGAAAAAGAAGATGCGTTGTCTCATGGTGAATAAACATTTGCTCAGTGCATAGCGGGACCGATAATACACTCAAAATGTTTGAACTTGACTTGGATTTGACGATGAGGTTGAGAATTTATTCCATGGTTAAGTTTAATTTTTGTGGTGCTCTGCTGAGCAAAGTCCTCTTACACCTAAAAATGGATCACGAGAATTAGAACTCATTCTTTGCCCACAAGATCATCTACTATGATTGAGGGATTAGGAACAGGGCTAAAAATCTTATCCACTTGCAACATTATGATGATCCCTCTCATTTCACAAATTCATTTAATGAATTCGGTTTACAAAGGATGATTGGATTGTACACATTAAATAAGGTGGCTTATGCAATATCCATCTTTTCAACATAGGAGATTTAGCATATCAAGATTAGACAAGTGGTATTATTTCCGTTGAATTGTCAAAAGGACAGTTAAGAAGTAGTTGCACGGTTATTTATCTAGAAAAATTATTGAATGAACTTCGTGTATAAACTAAATTGAATTTGAACCATTAAAAATAGTGGACTTCATAAGAATCTCTTCAACTTTTCGGATTCAGATTTAGTTTACCATATATATGTTTTTCATTTAATAATTTCTTACTTATTAGACGCAAGTAACAGCCTCCAAGATTGGACTTTGGTCATGCAAAGCACCTAGGACTTGGAGCGAAAAGAAGATCGAAGACGGAATAATTGCAGTGGGGAAATGCATGCGGAAACAGTCCGAATTATTGGAGTAGGTGGTTGGTGAAATGATGCTTTGAAAGCATCTAGCATTTTCTCACGAAAAAACAAACGATTGTGGATGAGCCATTGCTGGCTCACTAAGTTCATAAATTGGTTGAAACAACACATCCATTTATAAAATATCAACACGTGTCACCTTATGCAAGTCTGATTTTTCTTCTTGCTCATTACATTTATATGATTGAGAATAGAGAATTTAAATATAAACTGGAGTAAAAACTACAAATTGTCAACAATATTTATCACATAATTCAACATAAGACATTATGTATGCTTAACAATTTAGCTATACCAATTTCTATATCAGTCCACAGTACTTTTATTATTTAAAATTTTAATCTCCAAAAGATTTGAGTTTTGTGATAAAGCAAATATAAACTATTTACACACCACATACAAAGACAACTTTAATGAGATTTTGTTAATCAACATAAAAAATTTTTATTATATCGTATACTTTTAATATGCCCAAAGCCTAAAATTTTCACAAAGCTTGAACCCCAGCTTAATTGCTTGATCATGTGCAATATGGGAATACATACTGCTTCCTTTTTAAAGATTGCAAATCCCTCACAGACACTAATATATCAAAGACAAATTCTACAACAAACAGTACGAATACTATAATACATAAGGAGGATGTTGAAATGATTTTTGAGAAATTCGACATGATGGTAAATTCTCTATACCATAATAAGAACTTGGTGTGATTTTAAGTTTTGATATGTAATTTCTATATTTTGATTTTTTGGTATATATCTAGCTATTTGTGAATGATGCAACGAAATGTTTGTCATTACAAGGTTTAACACATACCGAATTTCAGCTCAAAACAAAGTGAGGAACAAATCATGGAATTTAGAAATAGGCATGGAAATTCCAAACTTGTGCTATTTTACACGAACACCTTAGTATTCACACATGGATGGCTTTGGGACTCTGCAAATAAATCACAAGAGTAGGAAACATGGAATTTGGGTATGATCAAATGAAAAACGAACAGAAAAGGGAAGAAATCAGCAGGCTTTACCATGATGAGGAGATGGCTAAGGGCGCGTTTGTCTTGGAACAATTTCTTATTAGAAATTATTCTTTTTTATTATGTTCTCGAACATTTTTAAGAATTTTAAGCCAAATTGTCAAAATTTTATTCCTATAATTTTTTTATCCAAATCATTTTTTATAATTTTTTTAATAATTTTGCTACTTTTTTTCTTTTCTCTCTTCTTCTTCTTCAAGATCTACCGGTCACCGACTTTGGGATGACTGACAACCGGCCAAACGAAGGCCGACAACCTTGCCAGCATCACGATGGCTTGCGAGGCCAAGCTCGCCTAGTCATCGGTGGGGCTCTACCTCGCTCGTTCCTCACCGGTGGCCGAGAGAGTGATCTAGCCACCGCAGCCTCGCCGGGTCCCGCCCAACCGGTGACCTGGGATCGACGCTGGACTCAACGCGGTGGCGTTTGAGAAGAAGAAGAGAGAGGGAGGAAGAACAAGAAAAAAGAAGAAAAAGAGAAAATATGTTGGCTTGATTCTAAATTATTCCTTGTGAACAAAAAAATCGGTTTTGTTTTTTGGTAAAATGAATCAATTTTTTTTTTTACTTCTTGATTCTATTCCAAATCTACTCGGAAATAAAAAAAAAATAGAAATTTATTCTGTTTTACCAAATGAATTTCCATTTTAAATCTAATACTAGGAACGCCAATTGCCAAATGCCGGTATGAATTGTGGTCCCCTTGGTGTGTCGCCCTTTAGGGGTGAGGGTCGACCTTTGGACCGACCTTGACCGCCCAACACTACCGGTCCCGTCCCTGCTTCAAGAGGATCGCCGGTCTCCTTCTGGCCCTAAGATTCCTGACCAACGGGCTTGGCCCTCTGTCCCTGAGCTTAGGGTCGGTCCAACCCGACCAACCCCTCGATAATATATATTTTGGTAAAAGGAAATATATTTATATATAATATATTTTAGATTTTTTAATATATAATATTTTTAATGTTTTCTCTTATAAATAGCAACCGAAATACGTTCACACCGTGAAATGGGTGAATAGTGTTGTGAATGGCTTATGTCCTTTAGCCTTATTTCTTCTTATGGTTTAATTGTTCGATTTGCTTTTGAGTTTGTGTCAAATGGAAGAAGCAATAGTAGTATTGCCATTGTTATGATGATGTGCCTATCAAGTGGTGTGAAGCTTAATTATTGATTAAAAATGTATGAATCATTTTTTTAGTTGTATTATTAATAGATACCTGCAGAAAGATGCCTAGAAACATTTTTTGGCTTAAACTTTTCTTAAACTTCCCATCTCATCCCATTTCCGAAGGGAAGAATGTGTTGGGAATAACGGATCCCCGAAAACTGGATTCGACACCGAATCGAATCCCTAAATCAATGCGGAAGACAAAGCCCGGGAAAACAACACGCATCACCGATCCTAAAGCACACCACGGATTCGAGCGTACCTTTTAGCCACAGATTAAACACCGACGTTAATGGAGGAAGAGAAACGGTCCTGTTCGATCCGAGGAAGCAAAATCCTTTCACGTGCTTTACTGTTTTTCTTTTTGAAGAAAACGGGAGAGAGAGGGAGAGTACGTTGAGAGAAAAAGAAGACGTACGTCTTTTCTTAAAATGAAACAATGCCTTTTTCTCTCTCTCTCCTCCCTTTTATACCTCTCCCCTTCCAGGGGCCATATTCCCGTGGATCGGGCTTCCTGGGCCCAACTTGGGAGGATGGGCCTTAAGCCCAAAAACCAATAAAGCCTTCATCTCCCACTCGATTTCTCTTTACCTCTTCAACATTCATACTCGGTGAATAATCCGTGCGACCAACATATTTACTTTGAGAGCTCGTTGCTATACATTTGTTAGAATATATAGCAGCTCATAAATGGGCGTCACACTGGTATATATTGTATTCACAATTATAATTATCACAAGACAGCTCCAGGTGAGGCTCACTGGTGGTCGGGAGAGGCTCGAGCAAGGCCCGTCTAGCCACCATCAAGCTCGCTAAACCTCACCCAACCGGTCATTGGTGATCGATGGCGGTGGCAGTGGATGGCAATGACGGCGGTGGCATTAGTTTAAGAAGAATAGAGAGGGAAGAAGCACAAGTAAAAAAAAAAAAGAAGAAAAAGGAGAAAAAATAAGTTGGCTTGATTCTAGAATTATTCTCAAGAATAAATAATCAATTTTTTTTTTACTTCTTGATTCTATTTCAAATCTACTTTCAGAAATAAAAAAAAAAAATAGAAATTTATTCTTGGAAACAAAAATTTATCAAATGAATTTTCATTTTAAATTTACTCCCAAAAATAAAGGAATATAAAATTTTACTATTTAATCGATTTCCAAACACGTCTTTTTTAAGTGTGTGAATTGTGGTCCCCGTGTGTGCGTCGCCAGCTTCCTGTTCCTCCTCAAGATCAATGAATCCTACACCTTTTTGACTCTCCAGCTTTTTCTTCCACTCCCCGCTTTCGAATCTTGTCCAATTCTGATTTTCCATTACTTTCCAACTCATACTCTCTTTTTTGGAATCCCTAGCCGCCGAAAGCCATCCCGCACTTGAAGCTCACGTTCAATTTTACTTTTTCAAAGGGTCCCCATCTCACGTATTTCTCTATTTTCTAAAAAGAATCACCGAATCCTTTTCTTGTTCTGTTTCCGAAGCTCACAGATATATCTTCCTTAATACATCACCAAATGACTCGCTTTCTGCTTTTCCCCGGCCAGCTCACTTAACCGAATCAATCTTTTAATACTCCAGATCGTCTGGTTTGCTCTGTCTTTTGGCCATCAACCGAGGGTCCTCTATGAGTGTTTGACCATGTTGGATATTGTGTAATCCAACTCTCTTGACCGTATTTTGCTCCTTCAAAAATCCTATTCAAAAACCGGTTGTTTTTTCGTGACAGTCCTATCTCTTGGCAAGCCTCGATTCATCTAATCCTCATCTTGAAGGTCTTTGATCCAAACTTCCTTAATTCTTGGAGTTGGGTTCCAACTTGTCCGAATCATATCTAACTACACAGCGAGGAGTTAGGACCAATTCCCTTATCTCAGAGTTGTGTCCAATCACGCTATCATGAAATTGAAGCTAACTTCCACGATTTTGGAGTTTTGAATTCTAGTTAATCTAAAATGTTGAGCCATCCATCCAGCCAATTAAAATTAAGATGTTCATAGTCAAGTCCCTGTTTTATTCTATGCAAACAAGCTTTGTTTAATTTGAATGCATTGTGCCTAAACAGAAATGTGTGCATTGTCTAAATGCAGAGAAATGCGACAAAAGATGCAAGTGTGGGACTAAGCTAACCAAATGTTTTTGTTTAAGGATCCAATCGCTCCACTATTGACAAACTCAACTTTTAATTTTCTCATGAAATGAATGAATGGTCTTCGGAACAAAAATTTATGTGTCAATACAAGGTTAGAGGTACAAACTTTGACAAACCAATCTTTTGACATTTGGTGATGAATATTTTGATTATTTGACTATTAGAAAGTATTGTTGTTATTATATGTCATTTAAGTAGTCGTGTTATATTATTACTTAGTAAAGAAGAAATCATTCAGAGTGGGGATGCCATTCTGAGGAAGCGAGCAATATTTTTCTGATTAGTGAGCCCATGACCAGGTGACAAGAATTCACCACCCCAAAGTTGTTTCTGCACTAATTTTGTCAGACACGAAGAAGCTTGTCTCAAGAGGATCGGAATAACGCGGTGGTAAAAATTAAGTCCATATGTTCATACCTATTGCATATGTTTTTCCATACTTTAGCACCATGTTTTTCCAAAATTCTACTATTATTAACAAATCTATGATATTATTTTTTTTCTAGGATACTTGATTGTGCTTGTAATTATATTTGCCTTGAGCAGTCATGCGGTAAGTTATTATATAGCAAAACTACTTCTTAGATGTTAGGGGATGAAATTTCGAGGAAGGCCAGCAAAGTTGCTTTTATGAGTGAGCCTAGGACCTATAGATCACGGGAATCCATCACCGTAAAGTTGTTTGTCGGTTTGTGCTCTATTATTAATCCCTACTTTTGTCGGCCACAAAGAAGCTTGTGTCACATGGTCGTACGTGGTCTTCATTTTCTGAAGTTCTACTATTATTTTTTTTTTTCCTTACCCCGAAAAGAAGGAATGCATCTTGGTCCTCCGGTATAAGAATAGATCAACAAGAAGATCAATTGGCGAATGACCTGCTTGAAAACACAGTTTCAAATTTTTAGCTAATAGTCATTGCCGATTGTTAAACTCCCACGTCCAATGGCTTCTTCATCAAAATCCAAAAAGATTTACGACGTCTTCTTGAGTTTTAGAGGCGCAGAATTGCGTAACAATTTCGTCAGCCATCTCTACCAAGCTTTACACCGGATTGGAATATACACTTTCCTAGATAGTGAGGAATTGAAAAAGGGAGACAAAATATTGATGCTTATGAAAGCAATTGAAGAATCCCGCATTGCAATCATCGTTTTCTCTAAGGATTACGCTTCCTCAAAGTGGTGCTTAAAAGAGGTGGCCAAGATTATGGAGTGCAAGGAACAAAACAACCTCACCGTTCTACCAGTGTTTTACAAAGTGGAGCCAAGAGAAGTGAGAGGTGGGAAAGAGAGTTATGAGAGAGCTCTGACCGAGCATGAGTCCAAGTTCGGGAAGGATTCGGAGGAAGTGAAGATATGGAAGAAAGTTCTTTCTGAAGCTAGGAGCTTGTCTGGGTGGCATTTGAATGATGAGTAAGTTGACTGGAGTTCATATTTTATATAAGAAATTAAGCTTTACAAATGAGTATAAAGACTGTTTGTAAAAAAAAAATAATCGAATCGAATGTAAGTTTAAAATGTTAAAACTTGGTCGACCCATGAACAAAATGTTAAGTGGTGTTATTGCGCTTACGCCATTACTTTGGAAGGAATAAGAAAGTTCGTGATGCTTGATTCACGACATATAGTTTGCATAGGCTGTATAAGGCAATGACATCGTGCTTCGGCGTATTTAATAGTTTTGAAATTTTGACCATCATACAAAGTCATAAAAAGCTTGATTAGGCATTTAAATAAATCACACATAACAATTGAAAAAAATAAGTAAATCGTTGTGCATAAATTATAATAACATGAGTCACTCGGATGACTAAAAATCGAACCTTGAACTTGTTTTGATTCATGTGGAGCTCCGAGTTCTAATTCCATTGAGTGTGAATACATTTTATTTTATTTTTTTGGCTGTGATTATGTGAAAATTTGACACATTTCTTTGTCATTTGGCTGGTGATTGCTTATTCAAAAACAATGCTACAACTTCTTTTTTCCTTTTTGTCAGAAATGAATCAGAGCTTATACAAAGAATTGTGAAGGAAATCTCCACTCGCCTAAACCAAACACCTTTGCATGTTGCTAAGCATCCGACTGGGATAGATTCCCAAGTGGTTAAGCTGAAATTGATGTTACATCTTGAATCTAATGATGATGTTGTCATGGTGGGATTATGGGGACAAGGAGGCATAGGGAAATCAACTTTAGCAAGAGCTCTTTACAATGCTATTTTTAGACAATTTGAGGGTTCATGTCTCCTAGCAAATGTTCGAGAAGCACAAAATTTCAAGGATTTAATTTCATTGCAAGAAACTTTGCTATTAGAGATTTTATCACTACAACAAAAATTAGAGGTGTCCAGTGTTGAGAGAGGTATCAATCTAATACAGCGCAGACTTTGTCACAAAAAAGTTCTCCTCATCCTTGATGATGTGGATGACTTGTCCCAACTAAATGCTTTGGCAGGAGAAGACAAGTGGTTTGGTAATGGGAGTAGGATCATTGTTACTACAAGAGATAACCATTTGCTAACGTATCTCGGAATAGATCAAGATCATGTGTACGAAGTTAGAGAACTAAATAACAATGATGCTCGTGAGTTGTTTAGTAAACATGCTTTTCCGACACACCAAGACTCTGGAATTAGGACAGATCTAGTGGATAGTGTTCTAAATCATGCTAAAGGCCTTCCTTTAGCACTTGAGGTGCTAGGTTCCTTCTTACGTGGCAGAACAAAAAATGAATGGGAAAGTGCACTGGATGATATTTCTACGGCTCCTAAGAAAGAAATCAATGATCTGCTTAAAATAAGTTACGATGGATTACAGCCAAGAGTGAAAGAGATCTTTCTCCACATTGCCTGCTTCTTCAAGGGGTGGGATAGTGAGTACGTAAAGAAAGTTCTTGACAGTTGTGATCTTAAGGCAATAATAGGATTAAACATTCTCATGGAGAGGTCTTTGATAAGAAGTGAGTATGGAAAATTACAAATGCATGACTTGATTCAATTGATGGGTATGGATATTGTGAACCAACAAAGTGATGATCCTAGGAGACGTAGCAGACTATGGCGGTATGATGATGTTGTCGATGTTCTGTCAAGCGACATGGTAAGACTAGCAAACACCATCAAATTCTGCTCCTTATCTTTTGGGCTCTAAGTACTAAACATGAATAACCTAAATAGTCTTGTATATGCAGGAAAATTGTGCTGTAAAAGCCATATTGTTGAAGCCACCTGAGCCAACAGAGATGTGTATCACTCCTGATGCTTTTATGAAAATGAGAAGGCTGAGATTGCTCATCTTGTGCAATATTCATGATTTTTTCCAAGGTCCTATATGTCTTCCTAATGGGCTTACATGGTTTGAGTGGACTGGATGTGCTTCTCAAATTCCAGAATTTTCCTCCGGTCCAAAGAAATTAGTAGGACTTAATATGAGTGAAGGCAATATCACAGGAGTCATAAAACAATTTAAGGTGAGAATTTACCTACATAGACTTTTTTATTATCTGCTTCATTTGTATATGTATATGCTATTGTCTATACTACTACACTAAAGGAAGGGGTGTTCCTATGTTTTAGAAACCACTTCTCTAATTTCTTTCAAAATGATGCTAAATTCTTGCTTTACAAATATTTTTACGTGCAGCAAAATTGGCATTTGAAAAATTAAGCAAACAACTTTATTAGTAATACTCAATGGAAACATGTTAATAAAATACACATTACAAAGAAGCTTTATACAAATACGTGGAAAGAGAAAGATATTTCAAGATTTGAAATTTATTTATGAAGGTCATTGCATCATTAGAAAATTCAAATTTTAATACTAAAAATGTGAGAGATAAAAAATAATATAATCAATTTCACGTACCTGTCCGTGTTATAATATCTGTAAAATAAGTAAGTGAGGATAATTGATAGAAGGAATATAAAAAAAAAAAAAAGATAGAAATCTTTTAAAGTAGGAGATCATCTTTACCTTATCTAATATCTCTAACAATCGACATAGATATATTTCAAAATCAGATCAAATCTACCTAGTTAAGATATTCAAAATGCAATTTGCTGTCGGTTGTTTACATATAAATTTTTTTATTCGACAGAAAACTTGTATAATGATCAAACAAAAAGGAAACAATAAAATGACTAACCTACCCGTTGACATACATGTAGAAGTAAAAATACTCGAGGACTAACAGGCTGAGTGGTAGGCCACGTGGTCACCAAGTGATAGAGCATTATCCAATGCATATACCTAAACGGTGGGGATTTGTCCGGCATCAATAAATTTAGCTTAGTCGAATGTTCCAATGCATCATTCTGTAAAACCAGGCATTGTTAATTGCTTAAATAATTTCTTAAGGAGCAGCACTTCCAAGTGGATGATAGAGTATTTATAAGGAACTTTGCTAGTAATGTGTGTAATGTGTGCACAACTAAATCGATATGAGTGGTCTAGTAGGGCCATAGCACTAGTTTCTTAATAGAAAATTAAAGCTAGATTTTGATTTAAGTATGTGAAATTTTTATTTTTTGAATGTTTATCAAAGATGGCTTCATTGTCTTTGCCTGACTTCAATTTTTTTTTTCAAAGTTTATTAATTTTTACACAATTACATTGTGATAGTGTTTACAATTACATTGTGTGTACATACCCCATTCATCTATGATATACAATTAAAGCCAGAACTAGTAGTCTTCATTCTCATGCTCGCCACGTGGCACTTCACTTTGCTTTTGTGATTGTCACATCACATGACATGTGAAATAGTTTTGTCATGTGGTCTGCATCTGCACTCGCCACGTGGCACTTCACCATGCTTCTATGATTGTCACAAGGCATGATGCATGTCATAATTTTGTCATGTGGCCCACATTTGCATGCTCGTGACATGATACTTCACTTGAATTTTGTGATTGTTACATGCATGACACACGGCACAAGTTTGTCCCAAACTAATTTTCGTTTGGTAATGGATGGTAGCTATGGGTGAGGAGTACCAATTTAGGATTCTTTTGTTAAAAGAAAATTAGTTTGAGGTAATTGTGTCATAATGGTACCAGTTTAGGATTTTTATGAAATGAAAATTAATTGAGAGTAAATCTATGTATAGATTTGGGATTTTCAATGATATTAATTCTAATTTTTTTAATAATTGTCTACACAATTTTAAGTGTGAAATTTTTTATGCTGTGTACCTATATATTATCTAATTAATTTCAATAATAATAATGGTGTATATACAATATATAAATAATAAAAAAATATAAGAGTGAGTAGAAGTTAAACCAACAAAGTTCAATATGCGCACAATTATTTCTATACACGCAAATACAATTGTTATAGATTATGTAAACGAGCGATAAATTTAATTATGAGTATTGTCGCGTAAAATATATGTACTCTTTTTAGGGTTGATAAAGACACTTGAGGTGCCCCCTCCTAGTATGTTCTCTAAGGGAAAAAAATCATACTAAACGTAGTTTTAATCTCAAAGCTGCCTTTAGTTGTATAGACATTTTCGCCGCATATGACAAGATTGGGTAAAATAAAGATAGAATAGGATTTTGAATATTCCATATATTGCCTGACAAGTTTTTGGATATATAAAATATGGATATAAATATATCATCCAAATGAATGCTTGGTGTGCAAGGACAAAATTGAATTAACCATAGAATATTACAAAGATTTTTTAGATTTGGGAAAAAAAAGGATAACAGTTTCTCATGTAACAGTTTCTAAACAGGTCACTTTGGTAAATAAGGATATCTTATTTTCTATATCTATACTGGCGTAACTCTTTACTGCATTTCATGGTCTGGGCATAAGAAAGAATTGTTCCGAAATAATTTATGAAAGAACTGGACAAGTGATGAGCCTACATAGGTCAAATGGCACGGACTTAACCAGTTCAGGGCTAGCAAGGTCTTCAAACGGCTTTTAAATAATCGATTCTTTACGCTGTGACTCTAGATTATTAACAAAAGGGGGGACTAGACATGTGCGATATAATTAGAGGAACTGTGACGAGTAATTTAAAAGAAAAGGGAAGACCCAATGGAGAGTTCGAGAGAGAGAGAGAGAGAGAGAGTCGAGAGTTCTATATTATTGGAGAATGTAAAAAAAAAAAATTACGTTGTGTACCTATATATTATTCAACTCTTGTCTAAAATATAAAATGATAAGTTATCTCTGATTTGCTAAAGTGATGATGGAAACCAAATTGCTGGGTATAGCTTAGTCATGCGTGTGCCATGCGACACCACTTCATGCAAGCTTTGCTGAAATATATACATGCTTATATATATATATATATATCAGAGATTTGTAATTATAGGTAAAGTTTGAAAGTGTTGAGTCAATTCTCAATACAACATATAATTTACAAGAAAAAAATGAAAAGTTAATTTATAGATTAATAAATTTTATTCAGACTGTGCAAAAAAAGAAATTACTCAGTAACCTAAATAGTAGGTTTCAAGTTGTTTGATCTACTAATGCTCCTTGCTTCCTTCCACATGAAGAGTTTTGTGGCCCTAGGATATGTAATTATGAGATATCCACCCAGCCAATATATATTATATAACAGTCAAGGATATGTAATCAAGACACATCCTTTCCCTGTGAAACCATGTGTCCCCATGTGTTGTATAGCCAATTTTATAGCCCCTACAAATAAATTATGATATTATTAATCATCAATATTATAAAACTAGGGACAGTGTGAATGACATTCGATATTGAATTACCATCATTTTGCAAGTTTGACTCTCCAGTCCATGCACAACAACTAGCATAGGCCTATTTGTGGACTCCACAGCAAATCACCTCTACATTAAATCAACAAATCGCTCAATATGTACAATCAATAACCTAAAATATAATAATTTTTTGAATGATCAATAACAGATATGCTTCAGTGGCAACCTATTCTCAAATGGGAATCCCACGGTTTATTTGTTTATATGTAAGGAAGTGACATCATCATACGAGCACCCCTTTTGTGTTCCTTTTAGAATGTTTGTCCAAAGTTGTTTTTGTTGTTTTTGCAGGACTTCCAAAATTTGAAGTACATTAATTTCAGTCATTGCAAGTCGTTGGTTCGCATGCCCGACCTCTCGTGTACTCCAAAACTCGAGGAATTGGATCTCCGTAATTGCAAAGACTTGGTGGAAGCTCACAAGTCCATCGCATATCTCAACAAGTTACAAGTGTTGAATTTAGAGGAGTGCTCTGAACTTAGTGTTTTTCCAAATGAGCTCCAATCAAAAAATCTTCGAGTTCTCAATCTTAAAAATTGCACAAAGTTTGAAAGGTTCCCTGATATTCCACATAAACTCGAAGCCCTAAAAGAGCTTTTTTTAGAAAGAACCGCAATTAAAGGACTTCCCACATCAATAGAAAATCTTGTCTCTTTGGAGAAGATGTCTTTAGGTCATTGCAAGAACTTGATGAGCCTTCCATCTAGCATTTACACATTACAAAACCTTGAAGACTTGCTCTTGATTTTTGCACAAATTTAATTGGGTTTCCAAAGTACGAGGATTCAACTAATCCTTGCATGACGACCAAACTTTCAAATTTACATCGGTTAAACCTTTCGGGATGTAATTTGTCCGAAGTAGACTTTCTTGAGAATCTTTCATGTTCTCCATTCTTGACATTATTAATGCTGTCGGGGAACAATCTTACCAGTCTTCCTACATCCATCAATAAACGCCATCGTTTGTTAGTTTGTTTGTTGACAATTGCCATCAATTACAGGAGATTCCTGAGCTTCCACCATTTTTGTATGCTTTTTGGGCGGATAATTGCGAATCTTTGCAAAATTATGGAGATTTAACTTCAATTCATGATTTTGTTCGCAGAGGGTTGACCATGGCTGATATTTCTTCACAGGGTTAGATTCTCTCTCTCATGCATACATGTGCACACGCACACATGCATATCGATGTGGACTATACAGCTGGGTTCAATGCATGGTTGGATATTGCAATAATAGAAAATGCAAGATTGGAGGCTTAAGAAAATCAAACAAATATAAAGTGGTTCCACATGTGTATGCATGTAATGGAGTTGGCTACCGTCTTTTATGGGAATGATTTCTATCACACGAGGCTTGTATACTAATGCAAGCAAGGATCAATGGATCTCTACTCATTTATAGAGTTCTAATTCCAAGTGGAACTCATAGAATTACTTACTAAATTCAAATTGAATTTTTCTATTTGGGTACTAATAACAAACTTGGGTACTTTCTAATGATTTATCTTTATTTCAGTCTTTGGAATACTCTATTATTCTTCCTCGAGAAGAGATGCCAGAGTGGGTTCACCCTATTGAAAAGGAGTCCATATCTTTCATGGCTTCAAAAGACTTGTATGACAAGTTTTTTGGATTTGTTTTATGTGTCGCTATCAACAAGCATTATCCCACGAGGGAATTTGCATTTGAAATTGTTACCCATGTTAATGGCCGAAAACAGAGTTCTCCCTTCAGTTTTCATTCATTGGAGTTGGATCATATCCAGCTTCTTTATCTCAAACCGTCAAAGTTGTGGGGAATAGTCGATTTTGGTCAAATTGATGGAAGTCATGTAAAATTTGGCCTCACAGTATACAGTAAATACATGAAAAAGTGGGGATTTCGAATATCATGTGAGCAACTAGAGGACAATCTAAAAGTTATGCTTCAAGATAATCGGCTAATTGATCCAGCTTTATTCTACGAGATTGATCATGAATCAATATATTCAGAAGTCGAGAGTTTATTTATGTATGAAGATGGTTCCATCGAAACAAATAGACAGAAACACTTGCAAGATTATTAAAGGAGAATGGAGAAATATTGTCTGTAAGTACCGAGGAGAAACCATGGTCCATTCTACTCAAAGCAAGCGAATCAAGACTGTTGACTGCCAGTTTGACCGATGGAGCAGAGAATGATCGAGAAACTTGCTTAGGAAGCAATTCGTTGGTAAGCAAGCTCCCTGATTTTTTGTTCTCTTGTTCTTCTCGTTCTATTCTCTGTCTCTTTTCTTTGTTTCGCTAAATCCTCATTTTCTCCACCAACGCCACTTTCAGCATCGCGACTGATCATCATCTTCCGTCCGATACCGCCGAGCTCTGGCGAATTCAAGATCGCCACCTGTCAACGGAAGCGACAAACAAAAGAAGTACGTCTTCCTGAAACGGAGTCCCTAGCGAATCTACGGCGACGGCGGCGGAGACCAGCGAGCGGAGGCGACGGACTACCACTCCGCCGCCGACCGAAGCCATGGAAACTGATGAAACAACTTGGGGTGAACGATTCTCTACTGAGGTTCTGGGCTTCGTTCAGATTGCTATAGATCAGCTCGATTTTGAATTCGATTTGTGCGGTGCTGCAATTGCGCGGGAACTCGAAGAATGCGTCCGTGGATTTGTTCGAGAGACGTTGAATAAGGTGTTTCTTCGTAAGTTTGGTCTGTGGATGCTTGGTAGTGAATTCACTGGCAATCGATGGGACACGCTGCAAAATCAGCAACAATCCCCAGTAGGAGGTATAGCTTTTCTTTCTTTCTTTTGATAAGTGGCAATTTATTCAAAGAAGTAGATGAAGTCTAGGTTCAACGGAAAAACAAGCGAGGGAGAGTGAAACAATGGGAAGTAGCTTGTTCGTGGTTCAGTTCAGTCCGCTTTTCTAGCGAAAACTGAGCCAATCCGGGTGCTATAGGTTGGGACTCCCTTATGCAAACTAGGCATTGCTAAAACAACCAACCACAGCAGGGGTTGGGGTAAGGGTTGGGGGGTGCTTTTGAGGTGTCTAGGAAATGTCGATGTGTAACATAAACAATCCCTATAGATGTGCAGTGGGAAAGGTTTTCTAGGAATTTGAATCATGAGAAACTTCATCATTGCTGGGATAGGGCTTTGTCTCTATGTTTTATGCGGCGCTTGAAGAGGCAAAACCCTTTTGAGGAATGAAGAAGATGCAGTGAGATGGCAAGCCACCAGGAAAGGTTGCTTGACAGTCGAGTCCTTTTACCACTTGTTGACTTTGGCATTTGCGGAGAATTGCAAACCAAATTTACTTGGAGCATTAGAGTAATATGGACATCAGTTGTGCCCATGGATAACTAGTTAGGTGGTTATTTTCTTTCTTCCTATGGACTTAGGGTATGAAAAAGGAAAAAAAAAAATCACAAGAAACATAGGGTTTACGTAAGTTATTCAATAGAATAGAGACAAAAGCACAAGAAGCTGATTGTCAATTCTGATTTCTGAGGCCTTCGTAATAGTTTAGGGTTCTCTTTTTATGCTTATGTGCCATAGCGTTTATGGAGGAAATTGACCTAGAAGCTAAAGCTTTTGGAAGCTTCTTGAATGTTTGAGTGAAACCTAATAAATGGAAGATAAGCTTATGAGGTACCAATGATAGGACACAGTGGAATGAACAACATGTAGCTTTTCAAATTAGTTGTTGTTTATGCTTTAGAGCCATATCAGTTCAACAGTTAGGTGGGATTTGCATCTGAATCACAAGATGAGAATGTGGTAGTAACCATTGCTTTGGACCAGCAAGATCTTGATCACATAGGTATGAGACATGCATTCATTCCATTGGTAGCTGCAGACATGTTGAATATTTCTACCAAGCAACTTGATGCCAATTTCCTCTTGAATTGCCTTTTATGCATGCTTGCATGCATGAGAGAATTTTGACTCTCATGTCTCATATTTTTTCTCCTAACCAGTAACAAGACCTATTTGCTTTTCTTATATAAGACAAAGCTTGCATTGGACATCCTTGAAGTTCCTTGGGTAAGAAACTGGTTTTTCCAGTTGCATTTCAAATATGTTACTTTATTTTCTAATTAAGATGATTAGTATTTTAGTCTTAATTAGTGAATGGTTTTAGATTGGACTTGAAATTTGATTGAACAGCTGTGTGATTGTCATGGATGGGAATGTTGTTGCAGGAAGAAACCAGACTAATGAGACACGAAATGTATGTTTATCATTGCTTCTCCACCTCCTCCCATAAATTTTGGCCAACAGCACTTTGTTATTGTTCCAAATTGATAGCCTCAAATTATCCACTCGTAGTTTATTGTTGATCATTGTATGTCTATCCCTTAATTATTTCTTTAATAGAGAATAAAATACTATATCTCAATAAAGTTGTTAATAAGTGGAATTCTCCATGCATTTAGGTTATAAGGGTTTTTTTTACCCTTCATAAATATGACTACAGGCTAACAATAGCAATAATCTTGCTTTATTATGCACAATGTTTTATTTTTCATTTTCCGATTGTGCTATGTCTGTAACCATATTATGGTCTTTACATGCTTTGTGAAGTTCCTAACATTGTTTTCTTAGGATGTATTTAGCTAGACTTTGGTTATAGTTTTTTCTTGGTATAAAAATGCATTGTGAGCATTGTATTGCGTTTTAAGAGGTAAGAACCTGCTCCTTGGGCACAATTCTTCATACAATGGCCAGATGTACACAAATAGTTTAAGCCTTGTTTTGGTAGAGATCATCTCTATCTAATCAGTCTATTTCTGTAATTATTTATAGATTTATGATGACAATACACTATTAGATGAGATTTGGTGGACAGTAATGAATAGTTGATACGCCAAAAATATTTGGTATCTTGTGGAGCCTAATAAAGAAACAAAGGAACCTTGCTACAAGGTATAAATAAAAATACTGTCAGAAAAGGTGGAGGTGGCTAATCCAATAAAAGCCTTTTTTCCATGAGATTCTAGCCTCTTATGCCAAAACCCGTTGAGTCATGTAATCTACTTTAATCAATCTTATAGTACTCTCAATCAGTTAATCTAAAGGAGAAAACATTTCTCATGAAATGGATTTCCTATATTTATGTTAACCTACATTGTGAGAAACCATCTTGTTGACAAAGCTTCTAAATTTGATATGCTTGCTTTGTTTTTCTCCTTGCGCTTTCATAGACAACAAGACATGCAGAGATGGAAGCTCTTTATGTCCTTCAGGAACAGTGGCAGAGGACTGGATTTTCAGCCACAGAAGTTGTAGAGAAGTTTTCAGCATGCTCCCTTTATGTGACATGTGAACCATGCATTGTGTGCAGCAGCATTATCAATCATTGGTACATCCATTGGTCATACTGAAATAAAACTAAACTTTACCAAAAAAATTTATTCATAAATGATTAGATGACTCTTACCCATTTTAGGTATAAAGGAAGTATATTATGGCTGTGCAAATGATAAATTTGGAGGCTGTGGCTCAACATTGTCTTTGCATTCAAGTAGCTCCAAGGCATGTGTTAGGTCAGTTCCTGAACTTGCTTTTGTTGCTGATTTGTATCTACTTAGCTCCACTTTGAAATTGTGACATATGACAATTGACAACTAAAGCTTACTAGAGGTCTTCCTTATGTTGATAATTGATGGATGTGGGTTTTGTAGCGATTCTGTTTGTTGTCACTATTTAAATATTGTAACATTTAACCATTAAAATAAATGGAGGTTTATGGAACTAATTTTCCATATTTTCTGCTTTCCTTCGTCTAAATGGAAGAAAGTGGCGTTTCTAGAAGCATCAAGAAGTCAAGTTTATAGTTATTCTTTCTTTTACCACTTTGTTTCCTTTTTCTTAAATTCTTTGTGGCTTGTTAAACATTTCCGTATTCTTTATTTGCCTAAAAAGTTTACAGTTCTGAGAAGTGCTACAAGTTAAGCTAACATTGCTTTGTTTTATCCTATCCCTTCCCCCCTGTTTCTTCATTTTTTTCCCACTACTGTGAGATTATTTGATGTCTTTAATGTTATCATATTCAGTGAGAAATGCTAGTTTATCTATGAGGAAGTTATGCTTTCTGATATGCCCAGGCACTGTACCTGATAAAGAAATCTCTTTTTTGTTTATTAGTTGCAATTGTCTCTTCTTGCATAAATGAGAGCATCTTCTTGCTAAATCATGGCATATTGCTTGTGTTTTTAATATGATTTTTCATCTGTCTGATGCTGCCATGATCTAACATTTTATGTTTCCTAAGCTTGTTCAAACTCAATTTTTTTTTCTCAAATGCTGTTGACATAAAAGTTTAAAAAGGATCTGTTTCATTGCGATTTGAGCAGTACATGAAGCAGCTAATCTAGATTATGGACATTGTCTTTCTGTTTACATATTGGTTTTCAAGAATGAGCTTATAGTGAAAGAAGCAAGAGATGTATGAAAAATGCATCTAAACAAAAAAATTCAGGTAAAGAAATAAACCATGAAAATTTTGACTTTTAGAGCTTAAGATTTATATTTATGCATCACTTATTAATCTGACTATGAGTCAAAAGTATTGTGGGAAACATGAACTAGCTCATTGCCTTTCTGAATACAACATCAAGCAAGAGGACATGTCTTGCTGATAAAGGACCACCTTGCTCATTTCCTTGCTCTGGAGCTTAGAAACTAGCCCTTGGTATTGCATAGATTTATGATAGAGAGAATGAGACTTTTGCCCTAACGGTGAGCATGGTTCCTATGCAACGTTTGGAAGACGTAGCTGATTGAAACCCATCCTAGACAATACTAGTATACAAGTCATCCACAAATCTTCTCTCAATCAGATCGCTGGTGCCAAGATCTCTCTGAAGCGAAGTTGCCTGTCTGAATTAAGAGCCTCTAAGAATCATCCTGGTTACAGAATGTTGTTTATTCTCGAATGACATTAGGTTTTATGCCAAAGAGAAAATAGAATGACCAAAGGCATTGTTAAAGTAAAAAAATTTAAGCCATTGTTACCCCAAACACATTCCTCTTAAATTTGATGCAAGAATATTGCCAAGGTGAATGTCACTTAATAGAGACTAGTTACTGTCAATTGAATCAAATGGTGCACTTTAGAGATAATTTGCTTCTGTGAAAACCTATTTCCTGGAGTACATACATTTCTGCAAATTGATGTCTTTGGACCAAAATGTAAGCTTTCTCAACTAAACATATTATTTTATTGGGGAACTTGTTTTTGCATAGATAGTACCTTCTTTTGCAAAGTGCTTTGTCAATTGGTCTGATACATATTGCTCGCATGATATTTGGACATTGTTTGCAAATATAATCTGTCTCTGGTTTTAAGCTTATGAGCTGGGTAAAAATGTAGGATCATTGGAAATATTGGCTGGTTTCCACAGAAATTCCATCTTTGTTTCCCCTATCAAGTGTGTGCCTGATTGATGACTGTTTCCAACTGTTTTCTTATTTCTCTTTCAGTAATGAGGATTCTGGATTAAAGGGTTTCAGATGTTGTGGAAGTATATTGGCATCACAAGCAATTCCTCTTCTGTGAGATTCTTATGAAAGAGGAGACCCTACTGGTATGAACAGCAATCAACCACTTCAAGCAGTTGAACTGTCTGTTAGAAAGAATGTTATAATACTGCAGTTAGCACCTTTTTTTACATTAGATAACATGAGGGAAATGATAGTTCTTATTTCAATCGACCCACAGTTAAATACACTTTTTAAGAGGCTTTTATGAGCATAATAGACTAATTCTACTTTTTGAACCAAAGTTTACCAATTAATGAAGTTGAGCATTGTGCCTTCTAGCAACATCTCCCTGAAAGAACCTTCTAGAAAAAGCTCTCCTTTAAAATGTAATATTATGGTTTTCTTAGAACTCATGCCCTTCCATATCGATTAAGAAGAATTTAGGAAGCCTCTTTCTCTTTCTACTTTCCAGTCAATTCTCTCAACAAGCTATAGGAAGTGCTATTGCTGGCGCTTCCAGGGATTGCATATCTTGCTGAACAAATCTCTCTCGTCTCCCTCACACACACACACACACACACACACACACACACACTTGTCCATATGTAAAACATTTGCTGGAGTTCAAATAGTTGTTGTATCTCTGATCTGGAGAATTATCTGTGCATCCCAGGTAAATAAAGCTGGCCCAGTGGAATGTTCTATAATGATTGCAAGCATAGAACTATGGGTTATTGGTAGGATAAGAACCCATTTAGAAGTTTAGAATCCATTCAGAAGTTTTCTCCATCAATGATAAGGTGCTTATTTTTAGATGCTGAGGACACTTATCCGGACTGACAAAAAGTGTAGTTGCTTGAGTGGAGCGGTGATCAGCCATATAATGGTTGCTTTGAATGGGCGTAGAGTTTGCCCAGTAAACAAAAACTAGAGTTTCAGATGCCCAGTCTTTATTTATTGGCCAATTTTCGGATGCCCTGTCTGTCATTTGTAGCTTTCCTCTAGACTGGGTATTTTTAGCCAGATTGCCATTCAACAAATGGGATGTCATGTTCTTAATAGCAAGGTGCAGAATTTGCTTAGTAAGCCAAAAGTAGAGTTTTTGATGCCCGCTCCTTTTTTTGGCCAATTTTTCAGCTGCCCTGTTTTATCATATGTAGCTTTCCTCTAGACTGATTGCCATTTGAGAAATGGGATGTCATGTCCTTGGTTAAGGAAATAGATGTAGTGCAATATCTTAATAATTGATAATCTATTGGTTAGACTAGTTAGAGAGACATATCTTTTGCTTGATCCCTATCATGAATTACTAAACATATATGGTTTTGGGTCGAGCAATTCTCCAAGTTGAGCTCTTCAGTAGCAAATATATCAAGAGACTGATTAGACCATAGTTTTTAAGCCTCTGAGACAAATTGGCACTCTTTGGAAACTCATTACGTTCAAACATGGCCGTAAAATAATTTGTCTTTGAATGATAAAATCAACTTTGTTCATGTTGCTTCTCCATTTTTTAGAACCCGGGTACATGCATATCATTTCTCTTTGCCTTTTTGTCCCCTTCCTTTTCCATTCATTTATTGTTGATGACATTGTGGAAACTATGAATTGTTGGACTGTTATATATACACTGAATGCTGATATTTGGTTTTCAGCTCCAAAGCCTCACAGGTCACGGGTTACTCAAGCTTCTCATTGGATCTGCACGTTGATTCTTCCTTGAATCCTCTCATAGCTTTACACAACTAGGTAAGACCTTTGAACATATGATTCCTTGCTTTTCTGAACATCAAGCGTACTTTTGATGCACCTCTACTACATATTGAATGATTATCAGTTACTTTTGCATATAACTCATGGTGCGACCCTTGAATATGAATATTATAGCCTGTTAACAACGGAATGGCACAGACTAGGGCATTTTGGCAGTATGATATGATGCTCATGCTGAGAATGAATATACCTATGGCTATAGATTTCCTTGTTATGGCTATAGATTTCCTTGTATGATGGTAAGTCAATCACAATGAGGACACCAGAAAAGGTCTTCAAGATGACAGTTAGACAACATCCTTTCTATTCATTCCTGATTCTTACTTTGTTCTGATTATATTGTTCATTGTTCTTATTCCCGTTAGTTAATCTCTTCAATTGACCATTAGTCAAACTGGCTGTTCAAGGTAGTTTTTATTCTTCAGGTGAACTCATCTCAAAATAACTTTTGGACTATAGTTTTGTGACTCATTGTATTTTACATGTAAAGTGCAAATTCGGATGTGAAATCATTGGTGCTGATTCTAGCATATAATAAGATTCTCTCCTGTTTGAGTATGATGTTAGAAACAGTTGATGTAGTTGAACATCTAGCATCCCATAAAGTGTTTTCAAATGATTCACTGCACTGTTAGCTGACATTTACTGCTTTTCCAATTTCAGAACTTCATCAAGAGACCTGAGAAAGGAAGCGTGATGCACGTCCAAATCAGTTTTTGTCCAGATGTTCATGTGTTTACTAAGGGTTGCAGCTATGATCCCAAGTCCATTTCATGCTTTAAGTTGATTATCAGATTGTTAAAATAGTTTACGACAAAATTTATGCTTAACTACATCTAGGTCTTAATGGGTGGGGAACACGTCCATTTCCATTGCAGCATAATTATCCATGTCAGGGATCGAATCTGTAGTGATTTTTTGCTGATGAGTGAGGAGTCCATTATATTCTAATATGTGCACGGGCACAAGTAAGATTGTAAATTTACATGGGCCCGCACAAATTTAATATGTCGCTTGCGAGGCCCAGGAATAATTATTTAAATAAAATAAGGTCAGGGGCTAATAAGAAGTAGGGGCGTGAATAAAAATGCAAGCGCAATGAAAGTGTCAGGTTGGTGAAGATCGATTAATTATCACATGTATCATCGGATCTGTTCGCCTTCTTGTTGCGGTGTATATGCCTAGGACCTTCAAAAAGTATTATGCTGTGTATTATAAGGTCAAGGATGTATCAAATGAATTTATATTATGTGAGCTCTTTGTGCTTTTTTTCAGACAATTTTATGTCGGTTTCTATAAATGAATTACCAAGAGGTGCAGTTGAGATCTTTGTTCTTGGTTTGAGCTGGCGAACTTAGGGGCAAATTATATGGTTCTTGCTCGATTCGGTTGCTGAAGCTTGATTTGTTCAAAGTTGCGGTGTCCTCTCTCCCTCCCTCCCTCCCTCCCTCTCCTCTCTCTTCCTCCCTCCTTCCCTCCTCTCTCTGTGCTGTGTGTTGCGGAGTGAAATCAATTTGGGGCAAGTTTTATGATTCGTCCCGCTTGATTTGATCTCTCACTATAAAGCTCGATTTGATTGTTGAAACTCGATTAATTCAAAGTCATCATATTACAGATTTGTCTTCAAGCTCTCAATTCACTAACTATTTGTAAATATTCACTTCATTGATCTTTAAGAAGAAAAATTACTAGAATTGGAGCGCAGATTGGGTTGAGAATGAATTGGAGTTTGGCAAGTCAAGTATAGGTCGTTAAATGAGTTAATATGAGTAAAATTAGTTGTTTTGGGTTAGATCATTTTCAAGTGATCCAAACCTAACTTAACTTACTTATTTGAGAGGCTTAGGAATAACATTATGTACCCATCACTTTTATGATGCTAATCTCTTTTGATTAGGGCACTTGAATTAACGTAGGAGTTCATTTGTTTTTAAGCATCGCTTGAAGAAAGTGTGAACGAGATTATTTATTTCTTATTTTGGGTTCTTGACTTGTAAACCCGAAGATGATTGCAGAATTGTTCTTTCAATAGCCTTGACTCAAAGAGTCCCTTTGTTGTGCCGTTGATCGAGCCCACATTACGGTCCCTATTAAAGACCTCTCGGATTGGTAAGGTCGTACTGCGAGAATACTCAGACCCTTATTGATATGATGATAGTAAGATGGAGTGATTCTCCTAAAACAGCCCTTCGAATGAGAGTGAGTGAAGGTCCGTTCTAACGAAAGTCTCTCATTTAGTATTCTTAGAAAATCCATGTCATGAAAATTGTCTTGAACAACAATTTTCTTGTGAAAATTTAGGTGATGCAAATATGGTAAAGTCATTATGTATAAACCTTGATTGAATTGATGAAAACCCATTGAACTTCGAAATGTGCATTCTAGAGTAGCTCAAATTGTCTACCTCTTTGATGAATGCATATAAGTTTTTGCTCTAAATCATGTTTGGTAGGTAATGTTTTCTCAAAAGACCAAGAACTTTTGAAATTCAGGTTCCTTTCAGGATGCCTCATGATATTAGGAGATGAGAAACATTCATGAACATTCAAGGTACATCCTTGATGTTCCCAAAATTTATTTTCTACCGGGAGGTAAAAGAGTTCCACAGATATCTAAATTCCAGAAGACATATCCCCAAGAATCAGAGATATCACCAGGTAAGTATATCTCTACCTATACTCTATATACTTGTCATTGTGCAGGTATTTTCTCTCAAGTGCATTGACACTTGACTCGGTCAAGCTATTCTCTATATTGACTTGGCGTGCTTTCGTAGCCTATAGTCCTTTTCATTGACTCGCATGCTTCCGTAGCCCGGTGTTCCTTTTCATGACTTGGCGTGCTTTGTGCCTGAGTTCCTTTTACCGACTCGGCATGCTTTTGTAGCCCGAGTTCCTTTCATTGACTCAGCGTGCTTTTGTAGCCCAATGTCCCTTATAATTGACTTGGCGTGCTTTCATCGAATCGGCATGCTTCCATAGCTCGGTTTTCTTTTATCGACTTGGCATGCTTTTGTAGTCAGTCCTTTACACTGACACTTAATGGAGTTGTCCCTTAAAGATTTTCTCCAGATTCAATCTGATTAAGGCGGCCGAAGAAAGGTTTGGGTCCAGTCGATGATCTATGTTGTAACACTGGGCGATCAAAGAATGGTACGGGTCCTAAACAACATTTATTACTCTAATATGTGACCGTAGAATGGTATGAGTCCTGGAAAAATAATTTTCTTCGTCAAGGCGATCGTAGAATGGTATGGGTCCTCGACAACAGCTATTCCTTATTCAGGCGATTGTAGAATGGTACGAGTCTTGAAAAGTGAATCTGTGGCACCCCCGAAACGGCCCTCGATCCATTAGGATCGCCACAGTTTGCTTACCTTTCACTTGTCCTAATAAGATGTCACTTTGATACCATTGAGATTATAGTGGGTCCATATATCCCGGGGGTTTATAAATATAAATATATAAATATATAAATATATATTTTATCGGTCCTAGCGTAGTTCATATAACGGAAACATATTCGACATCTCCCTAACCCATACTCAAACCAAATAATACAATGCAATGCACACCAATTACACTTTTCATATATATATATATATATATATATATATATATATATATATATATATATATGTTAGAGTCGAAACACTTTTGTTTACATAACTATGATGGACATCAAGAGTCGGTACATCAAAAGGACAAGGCTTTACTAAGCTCGGTTATAACCCAAAAGTACTTGACCCCACATCAATCATGTACATTGATTTATCCTCCATTGGCTATCCAAAAGTGTCATCTTCTACAGTCATATGCGCAATCACACCCAGCCCGGTGCATCGGCTGGTGGCGCGATAGCATCCCCATCATGATCCTATCACAATGAACATGCACGAATAGGAACTCCTAGACTATGGGTCCATTGGGTAGACCCACGTCATACATAACTAAAACTCAAACACGGATGAACACCAGTCCATGAGCACCAACATAGGGCTCAGGGCACTCAACCTCAACGTCGACGGTTAGCCATAGAAAGTACCACGTGTGACGGTGTGAAGGCATCTCTTAATCTGAAATGTTAGTTTCCAAAGGGGTGAGTACAACCACTCAGCAGTAAAAGATTCTTCAAGCTATATCAAGCATTACTATTAATATCCAGATCCAAGTATGGTAGACAAAACAAGAAATTTAACAATAAGTATGTATCAAAATCATGAAAACCTTCAGTGTAATAACAATGTAGTCCTAATGTGTAGTGTAACATATCCAAGATAGACAAATCTCAAACATAAGATCAAACTGAAACATTACGTTTCATTCCATGCCATATGCTCGAGTCTTATATCCAGACCCACACACACTTATAATGGAATCATTCATTTTATTTTTCAAAAGGTTTCATCCCCGGAGGACCAATGTTTGCGTCCCTTCGGCATTCGCACCCCTCCAGGCATCGCGAAAGCCTTCGGCATTTAGCCATTTAAGGCCACCGGGCATCTAGAGTGAATCACGCCTCGAGGCATCTCGTACCCCACCTGGCATCATGAGGAACCTCGAGGGCCTCCCATGAAAATGGTTACCTTGGCCATCCGAAATTACGTACTGACAAGCATACCACCGGGCATCCCGAAGCTCTCGGGGAATACCCTCCAACATTCAGCTATTTAAGGCTACCGGGCATCCACAAGGCATCGACTCACTCGATCCTCTGGGCATTTCGACTCCCGGGGTATCGTTAACCTAAGGGTTCAACAGTAACAATTTAACATTTTAATTTACAAAAAAAAAAAAAAACACTTTCAAATGCTAAAAACAAGATGTCTCATGGACCCTCTATCTAATCTCAATATTGCACAGATGTCCACAGCCAGTACCATCATATCACATAACCATTGGAAACACATTCACCTTTGGACACTTTGTGAAAAAATTCGAGAACAGAATAGCTTGATTTTTGCAATGCACAGTTTTGGTAAAAATTTCGAAATAAATACTAAATGGACCCAGAAAATTATGAAATTTGACACATTATCAATGAGACCTAAAGGAACAAATTTCATGAAGAACACCAAGTCAAATTCCATACATATCAAGAGTAAAAACTGTATTTCTTGCTACAGTTTCTGTAAAATTTCCAGATTTAGCATTTCCGTATGAAAATCATTTCGTCAATCAAATATTGTCCATTTATGCTAAATTTTTATATGTTACTCTCACAGATGTTCTATCAAACTTTCATTAAGGATTCGAAGTCAAATTTTGGCTATAAAATTCCAGAAAAAATCGAGAAATCACCGGAGGTCATGCTGTTCATGCGAAAACAGTGCACTAGCCTAAAGAGGACTCTTCCTATACTGAGTTTCAGTATCCAACTTCCATAGCCAAGATTTACAAGCACATTACACCACAATACAGCCTCTTTAATTCTCAAAAATCCACCATAGCTAAATCCTTGAGTTCTCATTTCAATTTAAAAAGAAATCCACCAAAAACTTGCTCTATACTTGCTCCAATACCTCGGCCAGCTTCATCTCCTTCATCAAAGTCGACATGCAACTCAAAATTCCACATTTCCTCACATCTACCAACTCCTCACTAGATAAAACAGCAAGCAAAACATAGATTGAAGAACTTCTACTTGCCTCAAGTTCAAAGCAACTGCAACAAGCAATAACGGCAACTTGGGGCTCTAGACACGGCTCGATCGACGGCGGAACTAGGCGGTGTTGACGGCAGCAGGCGGGACACGGCGAAAGACGGCCTTCCTCTTCCCCCTCACGGCCCGCTTGCCTCCTCTCTCTCTCGCTCGCTCGCCCAAACTCTCCCTCTCTTGGTTTCACTCTCTTTCTCTCTCTCACTCGCGACTCCTCGAGCAATCGCCTCCCCCTTTCTCTCTTAACCTTTCTTTCACCCTCATGATTAGCTAGTAATCATAAGGTTTGCATGCTAGTGACACATGGAGAATCCCTTGCGCCACTTGTCAATCTCAATGCAAGGGTGATGGGCCTCAATGGGCTGGGCTTGGGCTAGGCCTTGGTCGACCGAATGGGGAAAGGGTGGGGTGCCGCTTTGGGGTGGGTCCAGCCCATACTTGCTTCTAATAATCCACCTTATTGCCCACTCATTATTACTTAATTATAAATATTCACATGGCCATAAAATTTTGCAATATTAATCAATGGTAAATCCGACTTATTGAGTACATGGCCAAGAATAGAAAATTCTTTATCAATTCATCCTTTAGTACAATCCTTGATCACACATGGATATATGATAGATTTCCAACAAAACAATTGTCCATTAAATGCTCAGCCTTGTTTAATTATAATCCATTAGTCTAATGACTATAATATAGTCCGATGGTGCTTCCATCACCTATTCATGGGTCGTAATGCATCTAGATATTGCTATGAATTTTTAGGATGCCACAGAATCCCCTTTTGGCGACCGTAGAATGGTACGGGTCCTAGACAATACCTATTTCCCTATTCAGCGATTGTAGAATGGTATGTGTCATTAACAACACCTATTCCTTATTCAGGCAAGCGTAGAATGGTACGGGTTTTGGAAAGTGAATCCCGTTTAGGCGATCGTAGAATGGTACGGGTCCTAGACAACACCTATTTCTCCATTTAGGCGATCATAAAATGGTACGGGTCCTAAACACAACCAAACACTTTGTCATATTAGACGACCGTAGAATGGTGTGGGTCCCGAGAAAGAGTCTCTTTGTAAAGTCTTGTTACTATTCTAAGCGACCATAGAATGGTACGGGTCTTGGACATGTAACACCAACTACCTCGAACTACTCTATCCTCATTAAAGGTAAGTTATTTTAAGTAGGTTCATTTATCATTTGCATTAATGTTTCCATTCATCATATAAATTGCATTCAAAAATGAAATTCATTTTCCAACAAAAAAAACTCATTCAATGCATAGGCATAGTCAAAATTTAGGTTTCAATTTGTCTTGAAGGCAACCTCTTCGAGCTCACTTTCAAAGAGGGGCAGGTGACACTTAAACTTTGACAACCGTTTCTTTATTTATCGCATTAAAAAATTATGGATTAATTTTAACCCCTAAAAAATATTAGTTAATAAATTAATTGCATAGCATATAGATTTAGATGCATTTGCATTTTTGCATTTATTGGACTGATGACGGATGTGTTTGAATTAGTGGTTACGAGCTTTAAATTGAGCCGGACTAAGCCCACAGCGAGCAAATTGGCCCGGGCCCATTTTTTATGATCGGAAATTATCTTGTGAAAATAAGAATTTGAAATTTTCTAAGATATGATGGAATTTTCGGATAGAGCAAGTGGAAAAACGAATATTGTGTTTAGCAAAATGAATATTGCATTTGAAGAAATGAATTTTTGTGGATACCGATTTGGAAAGATTAAAACCCTAATTCGCGGCCTATAAATAGATTAATTTGCATAGGGTTTTGGGAGGCCACACAACAGAAATATACGGCCACATTGAGGGTCTTTTAGTTTTCACGTCGAAAGGGGTTTCGTTTTGGTGAAAAAGAACACAAAAGTAAAAGCAAAGAAGTGATGGGAGGCGGGGAGAAGAAAAATGAAAAGGGAAACCTAGCCTTGTTCATCTTCTCAGTAGAGGCAGCCCTTGCCGCGCCGGCCCCACATCCGCGCCCAGCCACCTCCCCGATGTCTCCGCCTGCGACATCACAACAACTGACTTGCCTATCTCAGTCATCGTGCCAGCATTAGTGACCCGGCCAGCCTCGGCTGCGCTGCTTGCATTTTGTGACAGGTCAGTTTGTTGCCGGCCTCCTGAGCAGCAACGCCACCCCGCCTTAGCCGGTGATTTACTGTGCTTGCTGACCCACAACGGCCCGAGCGTGACTCTTGCTCCACCTCTGCTCCCGGTTGGGACTTACGGCGGTTGTCCCTTTGCTCGGCTTCTGGCCACCCAAGTGAGCTCGCGGCGTCGCCCGCCGCGCCTCCTTCGCGAGCAACCGCGCGCCACCGATCCCAAAAGCGGCCCTTTGCCCGCCGCGTCCTGCAACCTCCACCATCTAACGCTGCGACTTGTTTGCAGCAGTGAACAAGCGGATCCCAAGGCCAGTTCATCGTACACTACAACGAAATTACTCTTTGTCTCAACGTCAGCTCCACTAGACCGACTGAAGCCCACCGCACCTCGTTGATCTCCGTCCTTGATCTACCGCTCCGGAGCTAGTGCACACCATTGCTCAACCCCCTTGGATCGACTAGCTCCTTTTTTTTTTATTTAAAAAAAAAAAAGAAAAATTAGGTAGTTTTTTCTTTTATTTATTTATCTTATTTCATTTTATTATTTTTATTTTACTTTATTTTTTCTTTTTAGTGCAATTATTCCTTAGCGTAAAAAGATAAGATGTTAAACTTAAAATAGTCTTGAAATTTGTGATTGTCGGTTTGATTTTTTTGTGCTCGAAATCCGACTCGCAATCACTTGGAAAAATGCTAATCCGATCTCTCGCCGGGTTCGATTCACGATTTATGTAAAATTGCCCAACCCGATCTCATGTGTAAGTTATGGTTCGTCAATTTGGATATGAATCTTGCTCTGATTTCTTTGTCGTGCCGTTTAAGTTAATTTTATTTTCTTTAAAAAATCCAAAAATGTAGTTAGGATTAGATTTTTTTATAGGGTTTACATATTTAAAATAGGAATTTTTATTTCGAATAAATCAAAAAAATAAATTAAAAAAACAAATCAATCAATTTAGGCTGCTAGATTTTTAACTTGGATTGCATGTTTAATTATTTGGCAATTTTTAATTTCGAAATTAATTAAAAAAAAAAAACACAAAAAAATCAGCGCATATGTCATGTAGAATTTGGGCATTCTTTATATGTCATGGAATATTAGGATAAAATTGCATGTTTCATTTTAAGTTTAGATTGATTTTTTTAGATAGATTGCATCTTTGGGTAGAGATTGCTAGGTTAAGATGATATCTTAGTTTAAATTAGGATTTAGTTTGACCTAATCCTTAATATAACTAGATAAAATTTTAATATAGATAGTTAATCTTTGCATTTTTCTTAATTTCAATTTCATAAAAAATACAAAAATTTCTTAGAATAAATTAGTCTATTCTCTAGGATAGATTGCATTTTAGGAAAAATAAAATGTCATGTAAATGTCATATATGATTAGATTCATGAAATGCACGTCATTTAGAGATTGTTATTAGGTCCATTTTAATTAAAAATTGCATGTCATTATAATTAGGTCATTTAGTTATATCGCATTGCATATTACATGATTTTTCATTAAATAAGTGAAAACAAGACAAAAAAAAATTGCGTGTTAATTAGAAATCATATCTAGGACTGTTGAGGTGAATTTTGATCCAACAACACGGGTCTTTCGTTGTTATGAGGTAAATCTTATTTATTTGTGTGCTTACTTGGGTGTTAAATCGGTGGTTTGTGTGCATCCGCATGATCGCCTCACATGTTAGGAAATAAATTTAAAATCAATTTAAGCTGCCTACAAAAGCACTTTTGAAAGTAAAGAAATGTACCGAAAGGACGTTAGAATCTAGCGTAACCCAGAGTCCCGAACTCATAAATCTCTAGTTCGCAGAAGTAAAAATAAATCTCCCGTTACTTTACCTGGGTTTCAATCGATCCACCAAAAATAGGTTAGTGACGACTCCTAATTGAAAATCAACTATATGTTAAGAAGTTGAACCTAAGTCACGAATTGGTATGGGCAGGGAGAGTCGAGTTAAGTCTAGGCTTAACAATCCATTAGCCAAATCTTAGATGGTTCTCACCCGAAATTTTTTTTTTTTTGTCGCGACAATCTTGCTCTCCAACTCAAGAATCTCGGTCCACCATTGACACCTAGCACTACAAGCTCACTACGACACGTGAATATCCAGTGAAGTGCCATGATTATGTTCCCAAAGATTCTCTCTTGGTGGACATTGGAGGGGACTGTAGGTGGAAGAGAGTATATTCTCTGCTTGCCATAGTCGGCATGAGAGCTTGTTGTAGAAAGATTTGCTTGTCCCATACAACTAGACATTTCTCATTGTGGCTGAGCAACAGCAACTCCCACGTTCAAGGGAGTCGGCATGACATGGACGTCTATCTCAAAGCAATCCCACACCAGTTAAGTTTTCTTTTTCGTTTTGGCTTTGATAAATAGATGAGACGTTTCAGTACGAATCCCACGGGCTCAGAGGTTGGTCCTTACAGGTTACAATCTTGATCGCAAGTTGCTCTGCAATGGCTGTGAATCCCACGTGCCCGTGTTTTCCCAGTGTAGGCATGTCCGAAATAGGTAGTGTGCGACAGACATGGATTAAATTGCCTGTTTAATCTACAGGTAAATTTAGAGGCAATAGAGCATGCGCGAACTCTAAAGACCCGTTTAATCTTGATAATGACATGTTTACATGGTTGATTTTATATAATCAGCCCACAGTACAAAGTAGTGTGTTCTATGTCAAGTCATGTTTAAACAGTTTGCTCCACATCAGTTATTTTTCCCCTTTTTCTTAACCATTTCTTAGTTTCATATTGTGTTACAATAAATTTTAAAGAAAAATTTCACTATGATGACACGAACAAGCGAGGGTCGGCTGCCTCCTGTGGGATTGCCCAGCCATGCAAGGTACTTTTGGTACAAAAACGTGAGATTTTATATCTCAATATTAAAGTTCAAGCTTCTTTAACCTAGAGATGCTGTTTGGAATAATAAAATAATAATTTAAGATTTTAGAACAATTGGCAGTGATCTCATAAAGTCTCACAAATGAAAAGTTCACACTTATTTAGGACGTTAGGCTTTTCATAAAGTAATCTCATATTTGATGAGGTGTGGAATATTATGTTAACATTAATTCAATGAGATTGCTAGTTGTACATGGATTAATTATCTTTGGTGGATAGATCTGGGAGGACCTCTAAAATGTCGAATTGTTTATGCTTGATTTGGTAATCACCAGATCGCCTAAGGAATGGTCGGTCCATCTTTGTTTCTTAGACAAAATGGGCGACATTATGCCATGGTTAGCATTAAAAAGGAAAAAGAAAAAGAAGTTTGACGGGCACACAACGAACAATGCTATTTTTGATATGCTCAATATAGTGGACAGAATCTAGATTCAGTGCTCGCCACTTATGAAAGAAAGGTCTTTAGCTTTTAAAGCCCCACAGGAGCATTTTCCGAAATCCAATTGGGTCCCAATTGCTGCAGGTGTAATTATTTCAACGAAGAAAAAGTCGACCTCTCTAATGTTAAACATAGACGGAGAAGAGAGAGGGAGACATTCCATACAGGGACGGTGCAAGGGAAGCCAAATTTAGATCGCACCATCAATTGACAGCATCATTTAATTAGAGAAGAATTTCTGACTTGTGTTTATTACTGACAAAAACACAAGATCTCATGATTAGCCACCAATTATTTAAGCAGTAGATCTATTTTTGTGGAATAAGAGCATATTTAACTTTGTCGGTTCTCAGTTGATCCTCCTTATTTTCTGGATTGGCTTTATTTTTATTTATTCTTGCTCTGTTTTAATTTGTTGTATCACAAAAACTACGCATTTTCTTATATGTCCATTTGAGTAATGAATACAATTTTCGTTTGAAAAAAAATAACATAGCCTTTTGAGACTTAAGTACTACATAATTGAGAAGACCAGTGTTGAGATATTCTCACGAGTTATTCTCGACAATGACTGCATCCCTAAGACATTCTTCCTAGGCACAAAACTGCAAAAGTCACAAATAGATAATTTGTGCCTGGCCCACTATTTGATATTAGTAAATTTAATTTGCCAGCGGAAATGCAATTTTCAAATCACATCAAGTTAAATTCTAATTTTAAGGTAATTATGAATTTATTAGTTTTTCCTCATTTAGATGTCTTATAACAAATAGATTTTCATGCACATGCACACACTAGCCACTTATGTGGCATCTTGATTTTTCAATTTTGATTTCGATTGGATAAGTTGGGCTTTGATCGACGTGCCTATAGTTCTTTTCTTTGAGTTGGCCCACTCATGAGATAACTTGCCTATCAGGTGAAGCCGTTAAGGGATATAAATGTAATAGACTTGAGAATTCAACAAAGAATCGACTACTCGACATTGCTCATTTGAGAGATCATTACTGGCTGATTAAAATCGCGAAGAGCGAGACAAGTTGATTCGACTAAGATATGTGATCAAAGTGTGTGGTGATTCATGGCTTCGTTTGTAATAAATTCCATTCCATGCACTCAGTAGGTGAATCTGAGTCTGAGAAGATCTCTTCACATCATGACGGATCCAAAATACTAGAAGCATCCGTTTCTCTCACTGCATCCCCATCTTTTTCCAACCTTCAGTTTTAGTGTTTATAATGCTTCTAAGATGAATATCTTTATGAAGTCTCTTTTAGTGATGAAACCAATATCTCAGAAACCTAGCTTCCCCTCATGAACCCCTATTCCATTTTTGCTAAACCCACTTCGTCATTTTCTCTTATTCGCTCCATCCGTCAACTCATTACGTCAAACTCAGGAAGGAAGTAAAGGAATATGTCTAGTCCTCCAAGTTTGATTAACATACCATTCCCACCCTGAGAAAGAATACTTTGTTACTCTATAGATTCCTCTAGAGTTTCCCAAACAGTGCGTTGATGGATATTCTCATGTCCATTATGGAGTTGTTCATCTTACTCTTACTTCAAGGTCTCGGGGCTTGCCGGTTGTCGCAAGAATAACATTACTAGATATTCGATTTTAGAATATCGGCATGCTAATATTGGTACTGTCCAAGCCACTATGAATGCTAGAATAGTCTTTATGACTCTATATTCAAACTTCAATATTGCTCTTTTAGACCCCTAGCTACTCTCTTTTCTAAAAGTACAAGTTCGGCCACTAGAGCCCCTCAAGCGTGATTACAGCAAGCGGCAACCTTTGCACTACTAGATGGTTTATTGAATGGAACCATGCTCTTGATTTGAATATCACAATGGAATTTCATGTAGAATGATCAAGCATCATGTATTCATGTTCCCGAGACAGATTCTAAAGAAAAGTAGGCCAAGCTCCTTTTAAAGACTTGGATCACCAACTATGAAAAGTTGCATCGGAATAACAAGCCTTTCCAATCATCGGACTACGAGTTCATCAGCAAGAAAGATTAAACTATTTCCATCAAATTTGGCAAGGAAAGGAAGAAAGTCCTTATATCTTCCGAGACTCTTTCATGATTGAACCATGTGTTTCCTAAGTCAATTTTCGAGCCGAGATCCAAAAAGCTTGTTAATACTTCAAAAAGTGATGGACATCATGTTTCATTTTCTGAGGACCAATATGATCATTGTTTCTAGGATCCTTTTTGTCAATGTTCTTATTGTATGAATTCTCCCAACGAAGTAGACCCATATACAAAACCTCCACCCCTTGACGGAAGCACAAAAAGCCAAAGGACCCTATGTACCAAAGGTACTTGAACGGAGATTCCTCCATTGATACTCTTGGTGAGCATGATAAATTCAGTTTATGGTTTCCACATGCACCAACTCCACACGAGTTCAACTTTGCTTCACCTTAGTTTCACTAGATCTACCACCATCACCTCCTCTATCTCCTCCTTAGAAAAAACTAACTCTTTTCCCGTTTTATAAGCCAATTGTAAAGTGGGCAAAAAGACACTCTTACCCCTTGAGGCCCCAACGAAACACCAGAGTTCTTCCATCGCCATGTTCCCTGAAATAGACTTTCCCTTCTTGTTTGAGAAAATTTCAAACTCTCATTTCTTGCTCCGGAAAAGGATTCATTGATCCACAAGGCGGATATCGGCTTGCTCTAAAATACTTGCTCCCACTTGTGTGGATGATCATGGAAGATAGAAAAGGACTCCTTTGTTGAAGCCGTCCTAAATTGAAATTGGAGACTCTTTTAGCATATAATAATGCGTTCAACGCAATTGATTCCAAGATTGTTAATGTGCAACAAGATCTTTGAAGGTATGATGAAACCACCAAAAGAAAATGCTTTTAGACTTCCAAAAGAGGCTTCATAGCACTTGGAATCTGAACAACACCTAAGGGTATCATTATCTTAAAGCTAAAATAAAAACTCAAGAGACAAATCCAACTCTTTGAAGGAAAGCAGTCCTTTTAGTCCAATACGGACATAGTATTTGCCTCCACTACCTTCGATGTCTATCTTTGCTGCCCCTCACTGAGATGTTCTTATTAGACAAAAGAAGCAGATGTAGTACGGATGCGAAATTGCCTTAAGTGGATTGAATAAGAAAGGAAAGGGAAAGGAAGATGCCACTTGAAATCTTCGCTTATTATAAAAGAAAACGGACCAAATGATGTTATCAATATATTTGGAAATCTTCTTAAAAGGATTTGGGCAATCAGGGAAGAAACGGTCACGATCTTGCCATCCAACAACTGATATTGACATTCCAACGGATCAGATTCCATTTCCATAAGAACCAGCTTTTCTAAACATCTTTGATATTGAATCAAATTTGGTATCCCTCTCATCCTCTTCATCCTTTTCAATGTCGGCCATTGATTCATTTCTATTGCACAAATAACTTCATTAATATTCATGGCTGATTCTCAGGACCGGGATATGGAATCGGACCCTTCGAACCGAGAGGTTGCTCGGCTAAACAATCCCTCTCGGCATATGTCTACTACATCAAAACGCAGTTTTTTACTATTGATGATATTCCCTATCACAAATGGCCAGAGAGACTTGAGGAATTTCATACTTGGCTAAATGCCCAGCTCTTGCAATCATGATAATCTGATATCTGTTTGGTTTTGTTACAAGATTTATAGGCAGCCTCAAACTTTGGTGGAAATCGGTGTGAGAACATGACCAACTTCATTTTTACTCTCACACGACTTTAGTCATGCCATTACCCTCCTATATCATTTCTTTGTTGGAAAATCTTCCCTATTTCCAAGAGCTTAAAAGGAGAGAATCTTTCGAAAGAAGATGCTGCTCTCGAAAAAATATCTTGATAAACATTATGGAGAAATGCTTAAGCTCTTTTATGGTATTAGAGCTTATCCAAATTTGAAGCATGTTTTTCCTGACTTCTATTCCCAAAGAATTGTCCTAAATGGTTAGTGAGCTTTTCTCAGCAAAAATATGAGGATTCGGGATATTCCATTAGGAGAAATACAACAAGAAATCCATTTGTGCAGCGAAGATTTATGTATAAAGCACCAAATGGTCTAGACCTATATCACATACAACGGAGGACTTGACTTATTCCTTGGAGTAAAGATCAAATGCCTAAGCAAAATTGTGATGGTTCTTGTGGAAAATCTTCAGAAAAAAGAAACATTTTAAGTTCTAGATAAAGAGATCCAAGCATGGTTCTAGCACTTTTGAAGAAGAATGGCGATACCTATGTAAAGGAAAGATGCTCGGGCCACAAGGAATCAAATTGATGCTTCATATGCAATCAGAAAAGACACTTGCCAAAAATTGTCCCCAAGCAAAGAAAATGTCGGAATCATCTAATACATCATATAGATAATGAAATTGGTATTTCTTTTGAAAATGATGATATTGAATCTTTATTCTTTGCGAATGAAGAACCATCTAAACAAAACTCTTTGTGTCATCCACTTGTTGTAAACTCCTAGTGAAACTAATTCAAATTCAGATTTTAAAGCTATTTTTTTCACATATCTCTTACTTCTTTAGAATAAACAGCATTATATTTCAAACCATTCATTGCCCCATCTTCACGTAAAAATCTTCACTTTAAAGTTTGCCAAGCCTATCAATGTCATTGCCCTCATAGGCATGGAGCAAGTTCTTCAATCCTAGATACTAAAGTGCTTTCTGAAGAATATTGGACATCATTTATTCGATATTTCAACTCTGCCCTTAGGAGATACTTCTTCCACAATGTAAGAACTACCCTAGTAACTATTCAGTTTTTTCCTCAATGTTCTATTACCACAAAAATCTTTGGATCAATCTTCTCAACAAAATTGATCATTGGTTGGGACATCATGACTCAAATTTCCCAGCTTTGTATTATTCTTGGAAAAAATATAAAAGGTAAAGGACAATTCTTGAATTACGTCAATATTCAAATACATTTTCTATCCATATGAAGTATGTTGAATCCGATCGTGCAAAAGTTATTTGGAATCCTGTTTCAAAAATCCCATTTTGAATTGGCTCAAAAGTGTTCCCATTCTTTATGGGAAAATCCGAGTTCTTTGTTTGCCTTCCTTTAAAAAAGAATGAGATATCAACCCAACCAATGCAAGTCACATGGGAATAAAGTCGAACACCTAGTTTTAGCTCAAAGGAATGCTTGGAATTATTACAGCAAAGCCTTATTGAAATCTCCAATTTTCAATGGGCTTGTGAAGTCTTTTATGTCAACAAGCGTGTAGAGCAAAATATAAGGGAAGATGGGAGGCGTAATTAATTACCTCTTAACATTTTCTTCAAGATGACAAATTTTCTTTACCCTCTAGAAATTCCCTATTTACTAGATTAACCAAAGGCCCATATCTTCTCCAAATTTGATCTTGCCCATTTTGGCAATTGGACATCCATCCTAAAACCAGGACCCAAAATAGGGTTATGTATTCCGAACCAACATTTCAATAAGTTCTTCCTTTTAGTTTAAATGTGGCACCATCCCTATTCCAAAAGGCCATCGTTGAATTTTCCAACCAATCATGTTAAGTGTAGCATTATACATTAACGATATTATGCTCTACGGTCAGTGAGCGATGCGCTGCCAACTTCTTGGGTAACACCAGAAATTGTGAGGAAGCAATGAATCATGCTTTCTCAAAGAAAAGATGTACATAGCCCGATGAAAATTGAATTTCTTGGTATACACCTTAACAAATGGACATACTATCCAAGGCCATATATTGCTCGAGGTATTGAAATTCTGAAGAAATTTCAAACAAAATAAGTTCAACAAATTCTTGGGATAATCAATTATCTCATAGACTTTGTTCTAAATCTTAAAACTATTGATTCCCTTGCAATCAATACTAAAGAAGAATCCCCCACCTTGGAAAATCTCAAACTAAAGCAGTTGCTGAACTTAAAGAAATTATGCAATCTCTTCCTCCATTACAAATCCCATCAATAGGAAGAAGAATTCTCCAAACAAAAACGCTAGTGATGAATGGGCAACTATCTTGTTCAAGAAATTGAAGTAAACGTCACCGGTGTGCTTACAAAAAGAGTGGAAAGTTTTCTCAAGCTGAAATGCACCCTATCATTCCACTTTTAAAGAAATTTTGGCGGTTAAAAATGGAATAAAAGTTTGAATTCCATTTTATTGACCATCACTTGATATAATTAAACATGTCATATTTCCTTCGATGACTAAGTTTAAATAGAAGCAGATTCAAACTCTCAACTCCTTCGATGGACTAAATGGATTTCAAAATATTCTTTTGGAAACCAAACATATTACCGGAAAGAATAATGTACTGCTGATTTCTTGTCAAGACCAAAAGCATGAGAAATCAACATGTATATCATGAGGCATGCTTTCCATACTCTTCATCACAATGAAAAGTATAAGATCGAAAGAATAAGATTGGCCAAGCTGGCGATACCTCGAGGAGATTATTGAACAAATCTAGAATGGCAGCCTCTTGAAAATTTGGATAACCTCATGTGGCAATGTCATAGACCTATTTAGACTCAATGAAGGTTGATTTTATATCATTTTGGATTAAATTCGGACTATCCATTCATACAACCTCTAATCTGGAAGGAATATGATTTTCTGATCATCTTTGATGTTATTATTATGGTACTTTTAACCAATAAGTACTTAATAGCTATTGAAATTCCAACAAAGAAGATTCATGCCAACCTCACCGGGATATTTGGACTCAAGAAGAGCATTGAAAAGGAGAGTGATAGAAATCTTTTTAGATTTCCTTAGTGAATTTATCCCCCACTCACTAGAAATACCTCTTGCGAAAAGAAGCGAGAACTAGACAACCAAACCCCCGAGGTCCATACTATTTTGGTTTTCGACGACCATAAGGATTTTTGTCACAAATAATGGCGGTATTACCAATGCCCCTCGGATTATGGAGTACATCACATCCTATAAACCTCAACCGCAAATGCGGAAGCTGGGATTCACAAATCTTATCAGGACACATTGGTTCTTTGTGAGCATCATCTGAGAACTCCAAAAAAATCTTGTGCCAAGAAAATAAAACCATTCCACGAATATGCATGGAACTATAATGTACCCACTGCATGTGATCATTATAACCTAGCAAAAAGCTAAAGAAAGCGATGAGAATCCGGACAAGGCTGCATCATTACGGGAGCATGAAATGGCAAACACGAGATGACATTGTACAATCCTCTCAAGACCCCTATGTCAATTGGGAGGTCCTCTTTCCAAGACCCCTATGATCAGGACTTTTGTCACTATCTAAAAACATTGACACATCCTATTATGCTCAAACATCAATGGCATCGAGCACGGTTAAGGTAGATCCAGGTGCATGCTAAAGGGATCTTAGTTTGTCTCACATCGCTTAGGAGAACCCCTACAGTGCGCTTTATAATCGTTGCGGTCCCCCTCACCTCTTAAGATGTCTTTTGAGGTTAAGACCCCCGATTGGTATTAGAGCCAAGTTAAGGTGGATTTTGGTGCATACTAAAGGGATCTGCAAACATCCCCATCGCCGATCGGCACTAGACCAATTTTCTGTTGTTTTGGTACCATGTGTCTATATTTGAAATCTCGAGATTTTTAGATAACTGAAAATTAAATATTAATGTGAAGATGTATACGTGGCTTGAAAATAATTGACAACAGGTCCAAATGTGCTAAAAATTTAAAAAGCTACACGGTAGGTTGGGAGTTACACTAAAATGCGTGTTAAATAAAATTAGCGAATTTGAACCCAATTTAAAAAATTAAAATTTCTATAATGTCAAAAATTATTTTAGGAACGTCGACTCATCTTCCGAGGTATTTTCGGCAAGTTTGGGACTTTTACGGAAAATTGCTTCTAACGATTTCAAAAGAGGCATTGGATAAGCCAATTTGATGGGATTTGGAGCCTTCTATGTGAGCTATTTGGTGAAAAGAAATTGTGTGGGTTTTTCTTCAGCAAAATTGAACACTAATCGGATCATATTTATTAAGAAATAGGATTCGAGAAAAAAGGAAATAGAATTCGAAATTTAGGGAAATGACCAATTTTGCGATCCAAAGTTGGTTATTTGGGAATTACCTAAGAAGAAATGAAATTGGGGATCAAGTATATTGACCAAGATTGGATAAGTATCAGGAATATCTTGATTTACTTTTCTTCCCCCTCCTTCGGTCCCATTAGCTCACCACGTCTCCCCCCTTCGCTCTCTCTCTCTCTCTCTCTCTCTCTCTCTTGCGCATGTGCACGTGCTTTCCCTCCACCCGATAGCCCTTTCCTTAGTCTTCATTTCCCTTTTCTCCCTTTGACCATGGACTCTCTCTTATCCTTCCCCCCTCTGCCAACATATTTCTCTCTCTCTCTCTCTCTCTCTCTCTCTCTCCCTCTCTCTCTCCCTTTTCCTTTTATTTCCTCACCGTTTCCCCTCTTGGCCGAAAACTGGCTGCCTCTTATCCTTTCCCCTTTTGCTGGCGTCGCACCAGGGCAACCCGAACTCCTCCATTCCCTACCCCTTCTCCTTACTTGACATCTTCATCCCTATCCCATCTCCACCAAGTTTTTCCCTTTCATTTTCTGTTACCGTTTGAAGACTCTAGTGCCACCTCGCCCGGTCCACCTTCCTCCCTCGGTCAACCGCCAACCTCTTTTCTTCAACTATCCATTTGCTGCTAGCAACGTTCGCGCATCCTCTCACGGAATCAATGCCGCTCAACCAACGTCCATCTCCACTAAAGCACCCTTTGCAGCCCATGAGGTTAGCCCACCCCGCGTCCACCGTGGAACGGCCTTGCCATCGATCGCCGTTTCACTTTCACAGAACCGAATCAGCATGACTAGCAACGGGAGCGGCTAGCTCAACCGTGAGGCTTTGCGGGGCCGATTTTGGCCCGATTCGACTCCGTTGAGTGCGCGGCCCGAAGTTTATCATCGGGTGTCGCGTCAACGCCAGCCATGAACCGGTTTCGCATTAATCCGTTTACTCATTAATCTCCACTTATGGAGTTAGTTATGTTTAAGGGTTGATTAGTTTATACTAAGTATGGTTTAGGTAGTTAGTTAGAGTAGATTAGTAATTTAGTTCATCGTTTATGCATGTTAGGTGGTTAGAGTAGTCCAATTAGCAAGTAGATAGGTTGTGGTATTTATTTAGATAGGTTCGAATTTCCGGACCGTTCTAGCTTTTAATTAGGCTTTTCGGCTTAAGTGTGTTTTTATTATTATTATTTATTGGTATTTATTTAATTAATTATTATTTTCTGAAAATTAGACCGAGATAGCCGGTGACCGAATTTTATGCTGATCGCAATGGTATGATTGGTTTATTTAATTGAGTGCCGGTTTGTGTAATTTGAGTGTGACTGTAATTTTGAAATATTTATCTCAAAATTTAATCATTTTGGTATTTTATTAAAAATCATTGGGCGTCGGTTTACATCACCAAAAATATTTTTATCAATTATATAATTAATGGGAGTTTATAAAGTAAAGATATTATATTTTTACGGAGGCCGACCATGTACCTACACACGATTATATTTATTGGGTATGATAAAAGTAGCGAAATGATTGGTTGGGTATAATGGTATACTATATCAACTTGAGGGCTTTGATATATCAGCTTAGAGTGAGCAATATACCCTAAGTATCGCATAGCTCGGTGAGCAATTAAGTATTGCACAACTTCAAAGGGAGTTAAATTAAGTATCGCACAGTTTTGATGAGCAATTAAGTATTGCATAGCGTAGGTGAGCATTAGTCGTATACTATGTCGGCTTAAGGGCTTCGATATATCATCTTAGGGTGAGCAGCATACGTTGTTATCAACTCTTGGCTAGCATTTCTATCTATATTCAGCTTAGGGTGAGCAGTCCTGATATGATTGGACTTTATAGGTAGTATTGAATGAGTTGACCGAGAGATGGTCTTGATGACATGGAATCGACTGGTCGATTGATCGATGACTCGATTTGATTTGGTGCTTGATGTGTTGAAGTGATTCGCTGAATTTATAAATTATATTGATTTGTAGAAAGAATAAAGGTAAAGGTAAGTCCTCTAACTCGTGCTTGTGCTTAGGCAGCCCTTGGGGGCATATTTTCTTTCTACAGTCGGGACTTAGGGGGTGAACTTGCCGAGACGTCGTCTCTCACTGCGTTATGAGATAACATTTCAGATCCCTAGAGTGAAGAACCAAGAGCTTGAGGCAGAAGTGTGACATCCCGATTTTCCACTTCTATTTTCAATAAATTGAGACGACTGCATTTCGTTGGCACGCATATAGTTCTTTTCCTTGAGTCGGCCACTCATGTGAAGACTAGTCTATCGGGTGAAGCCGTTAAGAGTTTCTAATGCATTAGACTCGAGAATTTGATCGAAGCGACCTTTCGACCGAGCTAGTCTCAAGGATCATTACGGCACAATTAAAATCGATTAAAGATCGGAGATAGGTCGACTCGACAGAGGCATGCGATCAAAAAGTGGGTGATTCCACCGAGATCGCACAATTCTTGTCGAACCCGGCACTTTGGGTGACTTTTCTGTTGATTAGGTACTCTTTGTGTTCGTATTTGAAACCTTGAGATTTCCTCGATAACCGAAAGTCGCCAATGTTTCAAAGATGTACATTGTGGCTTGAGATGATCAACCATAGGTCAAATGCATGAAAATTTCTAAAGGCTATCCCAGTAGGTTGGGCCGCTAGTATCGTGCCAAAGTGAAATTAACCGTGGAATTAAGATCGAATTCAGTATTAAATTGGAAGTCCGGTGTCACAAATCATTTTAGGAATATTGAATCATCTTTCGGAAGATTTTTCATGCAATCAGAATTTTCGGCAAATTAATCAAGAAAATGGCTAATTTGGCTCGAGAAATTAGTAGGCCCGCTTTTGGTCGTGCTTTTGGGACTTAAGTTGGTTACATGGTCAAGTGAAGATAGTGAATTGAAGTGTGGTGACATTGGATTAATTTTATGAACTTCAATTTGATTCAATTGGAAGAGAATTGAAGTGGAATTGAGAATTGGTTGTACAAAATTTTATGCCCCGGCAAAATGAATTTGCAACCATTGGAAAAGGTTGTGGGGAGGTTGGAGATAGTGGGGTATGTCACTCACTGAGGTCATGTGGTGGGCCAATTTGTTGGATTAAAGAAAAGGGAAAAAGGAAAAGGAATGGCCCATCCTTCTTCTCTCTCCTCCCTCTCTTCTTCCTCTCCCCCGTGCGACTCCTCCATCTCCATCATCTTCTTCTTCTTCTTCGGAGGCCAGCAAACGAGGGAAGCGAAGCAGCAGCCAGCAGCGTTGCTCGTCGCCGTCGCGCGCCGCTGGCCGCCGCCGCCGCGTGTCTACCCCGCGTCGCTCGCCAGCCAGCTCGCCTCTCCGCTCCGCCTCAGCCCGCGTCTCCAGCAGATCTGAGAGCGCCAGCAGCAGCGAAGATCGACCAGCAAGTCGCCGGAGCTAGGACCGCCACCGCCACTCGCCGTCTCACGCTCCGCCGTTGCCCGCGCTCGCCCGCGCTTGGCCGACGCCCAGCTGCGTCTCAGTCTCGGTTCGTGGGTTCCGGGAGCTGCCGAAGCTCGTCCCCGCCGCCGTGAGCCACCGTGCGCCCCCGCCTCAACTCGCCGGAAGTCCCTCGGCCCTTGTGCACCTCAACCGGTGCCGGATCCGCCATTCCTCCGCCGAACCAGCTCCGGATCTGCCCTCCTTCGCCCCCAACCAGCAGCAAACAGAGAGTTGGAAAATGGGTATGCAGCGGACGTTTGGCTCGTTTTGGCCGTCTTCCCGAGCCCGGATGCTCGGCCCGCTTTGAGGAAAGTCGATCCTCGCGTCGTCCCCGTCGTTTTGGTTCGCTCGGCTCGCTAATCCGGTGAGTTTAACTCACTAAACCTCGCTTAGAGGGTTAATTATGCTTTAGGTGTGCTTTATGTCAAGTTGATTAGGTTGTTAGTGGTTAATTTAGTTGATTTGATTATGATTTAGATTAAGATGTTTGTTTAATCTAAAGTATGCTTAATTAAATGCTAAGAGAGTTTATTTAAAATAAGCCTTGATGTGACACAAAATGATTTAGTTTTGATTATTTAAGTGTCTCGAAATTCTTAAAATATTATATTATTTTATAATCCGAAATTATTAAAATATTATTATATTTAAAAAAATTTCGGAAAAATTATTTTTGACCCCGAAAATTTTGTCGAGACCTTAAATTCTCGAATTTCGTGCCGATCGTTGCTGGGTAGTCGGATTTTGAAATTGACGATTGATTTATAAATTGAGCGTGGATCATGAAAAGTATGAATATTATTATTTAATTATTTTCGGAATAAATTTAATTATTTATTAAATTCGAAAATCTTCATTGGGACCTTATTTGCTCGTGAATTTCGTGTCGATCGTTGCTGTGCATTTAGAATTCGAAATTGATGATTGGTTGTGATGAATTGAGTGTGATTGTGATTTATAGGGATTCTTTACGAAATCCTATGGGAGATTGGGTCATAAATACCAATTAGGAGGTCATGCCTGCAGGGAGTGATAAACCACCTTGGAAAGGTCGTGCCCGATGAGGCCGTGAAAACCACCTACAAGAGGTCGTGCCCGATGAGGCCGTGAAATACCACCTATTAGAGTCGCGCCTCAGAGGCCGTGATAAACCACTGTGGAAAGGTCGTGCCCGATGAGGCCGTGAAAACCACCTACAAGAGGTCGTGCCCGATGAGGCCGTGAAATACCACCTATTAGAGGTCGTGCCCGAGAGGCCGTGATAAACCACCTGTGAAAGGTCGTGCCCCGAGAGAGGCCGTGATAAACCACCCGGGAAAGGTCGTGCCTAGAGAGGCCGTGATAAACCACCTCGAGAGGTCGTGCCCGAGAGGCCGTGATAAACCACCTTGGAAAGGTCGTGCCCGATGAGGCCGTGAAAACCACCTACAAGAGGTCGTGCCCGTGGGGCCGTGAATTGCCACCAAGGTCGCGCCGAGTGGGGCGTGATGCCACCGATTTAAATTTGCCGAGTAGGGCCGTAGTTGAGAGCAATGATTGATTTGCTAGAATGACATGAAATCGGCCGAGTCGATTGATCGCCGAGACGATCCAAGTGGTTGAATGGTTTGATGATGTGATTGTGCCATGGTTGTTTTTGGTTATCATAATTGCACGTGGTTGGTTTATATAAATTGTGCTAACTCGCAGATAAGGGTAGTGAGGCGAGGTAAGTCTTCTGTGGTGATGTGGCTAGGCCACCCAGGGCGTATTTTCTTTCTAATAGGGGTTTAGGGGTTGAACTTGCCGAGACATCGTCTCATCCCGGTTGTGGGATTAAAATTTCAGGTCCCCCAGTGGACGGAGCGCCATATAGCTTTGGTTGGCCTTGAGGAGTTGCGAGAGGTGAAGTCATAAGGGTTGAAGAGCGTGTCCCGCTAGTTGGTTGTAGGATAATCCCCCTTTTGTCGAGCTGGTCTATTTTGTAGAAAGTCCAAAGTGTTGTATTTAAACCCCTTTGTGTTTGTAAATGAGTGTTTGGTATTGTGATTGATTGCCCGCTTTTCTATCCCAAGTTAAATGTTGTCGAGGATTTGTTTCGCTTCCGCATGCGTAAAGAAATGAATGGGTCGGCGACATATCCTGGGATGTCGCATTTTTGATCGACCGCAGTGGGATGTGCGCGCGCTCGGGGTTCGGGGCGTGACATCCCCGTTTAAGTGGTATCAGAGCATGGTTTGTGTATGGAGTGATAAGGTGCGATGAGTCTTGGGATAGTTAGTAAGAAAGGCTTTTAATATGCTGATGCATGTGGTTGATAGTTGATTGGTAGCTTGTTTGTGGGGTCACTCAAATTCCTAACTCGATGTTGGAATCGGAAAACAAAAAGTCTATATAAGAACCCGTAAGATGAGTGACCAGGAGTGAGAACTCCTTGGAAGAGGTTGATAGGACCTATACCTCGGGGTAGGATGCGACAAGAGTCGGTACCGAGGTAGAGCGCAGCTTAGACCGGCGCGTGTGTGAGAATACCCCATAGGCGGCACCGAGAGTGTAGCAAGACTCAATGATCCTAGGTTTAATAGGATTGTTAAGGCGCTAGTGTTCCTTGGAAGCTCGTTGGGTCGCAAGTTCGGATCGAGCCGCCGCCGTTGCCGTTGTTTCTATTGCTTCGTCGGTGTTTTGACCGCTGTTGTTGTTGCGCCCGTGAGGCCTAATTTGGAGTTGTGATCGAGGATCAAGTCTTCATATCGAGTCAAGGTTCGCCTTAGACAGAGATGAAAAATCGGTTGGGGAGAAAGGCCAATGTCGAAGAAAGATGCCCTGTTTCACCCAACCGGAAGAGTGGAGTTGGAAGGTCGGTGCTCAACTCGATCGATGCGTGTCGTGTCTGTAAGAAAGACATGGATTTGTTCCGTGCTTGTAAGAGGGAAAGGACTTCATTACAGTGTCACTAGTAAAAACCATTTGATCAAAGATGGCTCGTATAGATGGATGGAACCATAGTTGTTTCGCACCGCCATTGATGAGACAGAACGTAGAAACATGCTTCGGGACATTTAATGGGGTACTTAGGAACAAACCCCAGTGCAAGGAAGGGTGCATGATGTTCCTTGATGGGAAGTAGATGACTCACCGATGGTGTGCCGAGTTTGGGAAAGAGGCTTGAATCGGCCCGGTGTTAGAGTAAAGAGCGCGCTTTGAATGTGGCCGGACGGCCATCGAGTTAGAACTATCCGTGTAAGTTCAGGAGAGTGTAAGCACTGCTTCGCATAGAACGCCACTAGGATGGCGAAAAGAATAATAATGGATTGACTATGCATTAGTCAAAGGGAAAAATGTTCTTGAGGGAATTTTATCATAGTGGTGCAATAGAATTTTCGATGAAAGTTGTAGGATCTTTGTTGTGGTAATAAAGTGATAGAAAGATGGATCTCGCTATAATTGTATCCGATGGGTTTGCTTATGTATGACTTGGAAGTCATTTATAAAAAGGTTTGGCTCGAGGAGCTTTCACTATGAATCGTGGGTGATATAATTCAGTTTGTTCGCTTAGCGTGTGAAAGTTTTGAATCACCGAAAGTTGAAGAAGAACTTCAACCCCTTGTTGTTCGTCATTGAAGGTGACACTGTTATGTTGTTGGTTACCAACATGCATGGCAACTATAATGGATGATGGATGTGTCGGTTGAGAGCCGAATATGAGAAACTTAGCCATGGTACGTAAGTTTTCCGAGGTGTGTCGAAGAATTGCTAAGTCTGTTGTCGAAAGAGACATAGAGTTTGCGATTGAATTAGCACCGGATCGAAACAGAGTTCCTCCCTAAGGCTCCTTACCGAATGGTGTTACCCAAGTTAAAAGAACTCAAGGTGCGGATGCAAAGTGTTGAATAGGGGATTCATACTTTCCAAAGGCATAACCTTGGGGAGCACCGATTCGGTACATAAGGAGAAATGTGGTTCGTTGTTGTTGTGTATCGATATTCTCAAGATCGACTTGAGGTCGAGGTATTATCAATTGAGGATCGGAAGAAGGACACCAAAGTTAACATCTCGTACTCGATATGGCAGCATGAGTTCGTTGTAATACCGTATGGTTTGATGGACACCATAGCTATTTGTTTGGGTCTTATGAGCAGGATGTGTAAGGGTGCTTGAATCAGTTGTGATCATGTTCATTGAAGTTATCCTGGTGTGTTCAAAGAGTTTTGAGGAGCACGAGAGACATTCGGGGATGGTACTTTAGACCTTGAGTACTTTTGGATTTTGCAATAAGCTTAGCAAGTGTGAGTTTTGGATGACTCGTGTTGTGCTCTTGGTCACGTGATTTCGGGCGAAGAAATCTCTATAGAACCCATCCAAGATTGGAGCAAAGAATAGTTGGCCGAGATTGACGACGTAATGAGATCGAAGTTCTATGGAGATTAGCAGATATTTCGCTTCAGTTTAAAAGGGTTTTCAAATAAGCGTGCTACCATTGATAAGACTACTAAGGAAGTAAGAAAAGTTTGTGTGGACAAATGAGTGCGAGCGTAGTTTTCAAGGGCCTAAGAAGAGGCTAACTACCGCACATGTGTCAACCATTCCATCTCGGTCCTAGTTATGAGGTCCGCAATGATGTGTCGTTTAAAGGATTTGGTTGCTTGTCGATGCAAAGATGATAGAGTTATTGCATTTGCGTCCCGTCGCTGAGATCTTGTGAGTTAAATCATTCGACGCACATCGTAGAACTTGCAGTAGTTATGTTCGTTTGGAATTTTAGAGGCACTATTGGTACAGAGGAATATTGCATATCGTCAATGACTATCAAAGTCTCAAGTATGTATTCTTAAAAAGGGAGTTGTATATGAGACAGCACGCGGATGGAACTCCTAAGGATTATGACCGATATTTTGTATCACTAGAAAGGTGAGTAAAGTCACGGGATGTACGTAGTCGAGAGTCCTTAGTTGCACAGTTGGTACTCAGAGATTGGATCTTATTTCGAAAGTTCGAAATTCGGTTTTCAAATCTAAGGTAAGCCACCTTTGAATCTCATGACTACCCTCGAATTGAGCCGAGAGTACATATTATAATCAAATCGTTCAAAGACGTATCGAAATTCAAGATTCTATAAGAGAATGCAGATGAGAGAGATGATTTTCGATTTTTGAAGACAATGCTAAGGTTTTGAGGACGATTGTGTGCAATTGATAATACAGAGATTAAAGAAGAGATCTTATGGGAAGCTCATCATAGCAATTTCAGCGCTGTCCAGACAGTACGAATATATCATGTTTTGAGTGTTTGACATCCTAATTTTCAAACTCTGATTTCGATTGGTTAAATTGGGCATTTCATCGACACGATTACAGTGTTTTTCTCTGAGTTGGCCACTTACGAGATAACTAGGCTAGTTGGGTGAGTTATTAAGGACTTTAAGGAAAATAGACTTGACAATTCGACCAGGAATCGACTTCTCGACCGTGCTCATCTTTAGAGATCAATACCGGCTTAAAAAAATCGAATTAAGATCGAGATAGGTCGGTTCACCGAGATGAATGACCGATCGTGGGTGACTCCACTAAATTGAAAACTCTCGTCGACGATACTAATTTGATTTTACCGTCGTTTTGGTATCATGTGTCTATATTTGAATCATTGAGATTTTCATGACCCTCGAGAGTCGCCAATGTGTCGAGTGGGTTCATCGTGGCTCGAAGAAAATCGGCCACAGTCATTTGTCCTAAAAGCTCGTGAAAACTACCTAGTAGCCTATGTCACACTAAAAGCGTGTCGGAGTGAAATTAACCGCCAATCTAAGTTCGATTTAAATTGAGATTCTGTCTTTTCACAAAGTGGGTACACCGAAGTGTGTGTATATCATATAAATCATCCGCATGGAGTGCCGAGGATGAATTGTATTTCATATCTAGATCGATGTTCCAAGTTGGTAGAGCTTTCATATTGTTCTTTCTCTAAGCAAGGTGCATAGCGAGAGTGCAGAATTTCAATTGCTCGATGAAGTCGGGAAAGAAAGATCGCAGCCGGTGGTCGCAAGATTTTGGTCGGTCATTGCAATTGCCGAGATAAGTGTCGAGTTATATCGAGATCTTGACCCGAGGTTCCCGTTTCAGCGGCCAGTTAGATAGTTTCTTTTAATCGGTGCGGATAGTTTTTTTTAATCATTGCGAGCAGAGTGTACATGATTTCAATCGGTTGAGATGAGATCGAGAAGCGAAAATCGCAGTTCGGATTCGAGTTGGTTCGAATCGAAAAGGAGAAGTCGATTCAAGGAGAATTGCAATTACCCTTCGGCGCCTCTGGCAGAGAGAGTGCTTAGTGGTTCGATCGGCTTAGAATCGCCGACGTTAGCCGCTTTGTGGAAAATTTTGTGCTTTGAAGACCTTGGGAATTTTATGAGCAAGTGTTTAGCATTTTGAACCAGTGGTTTGGGCAAGATACTCGAATGTTTCTTGGCAAGATCTTGGTGCGATGAGTAACCCGAGAAAGAGAAGATTATATGAGACAATTGTACCTCCACCTTTTGTTTAAGAATTGGTAAATGTTTAAATTTCGAGGACGAAATTTTTATAAGAGGGGAAGAGTTGTGACATCCCGATTTTCCACTTCTATTTTCAATAAATTGAGACGGGCATTTCGTTGGCACGCATATAGTTCCCTTCCTTGAGTCGGCCACTCATGTGAAGACTAGTCTATCGGGTGAAGCGTTAAGAAGTTTCTAATGCATTAGACTCGAGAATTTGATCGGAAGACCTTTCGGCCAGAGCTAGTCTGCAAGGATCATTACGGCACAATTAAAATCGATTAAAGATCTGGAGATAGGTCGACTCGACAGAGGCATGCGATCAAAGTGTGGGTGATTCCACCCGTATCGCTCAATTCTTGTTGATCGGCACTGGACCGACTTTTATGTTGATTGGGTACCCTGTGTTCGTATCTGAAAGCTTGAGATTTCCTCGACAACCAAAAGTCGCCAATGTTTCAAAGATGTACATTGTGGCTTGAGATGATCAACCATAGGTCAAATGCATGAAAATTTCTAAAGGCTATCCTAAGGTTGGGTCAGCGCTAGTATCATGCCAAAGTAAAATTAACCGTGAAATTGAGATTAAATTCGAAAATTGGAAGTCTGGGTGTGTCACAAATCATTTTAGGAATATTGACTAATCTTCGGAAGATTTTTCATGCAAGCCGAGTTTTTCTCAGCAAATTAATCAAGGTCTGGCTAATTTGGCTCGAGAAATTAGTAGGCCCGCTTTTGGTCGCGCTTATGGGACTTAAGTTGGTTCTATGGTCAAGTGAAGATATGAATTGAAGTGTGGTGACATTGGATTAATTTTATGAACTTCAATTGGACTCAATTGGAAGAGAATCAAGTGGAATTGAAGAATTGGTTTGTACAAAATTTTGTGCCCGGGGCGGAAGGAAGTAAGTTGCAACCATTGGAAAGGTTGTGGGGGATTGGGTGAGTGGAGTGTGATGTCACTCATGAGGTCATGTGGTGGGCCAGATTTGTTGGACAAGAGAAAAGGGAAAAGGGAAGGAAAGGGTGGAAACTCCTTCTTCTCCTCCTCCCTCTTCTTCCCTCTCTCCGTGCGATTCCTCCATGGTGGTGCCGGGCCAAAAACCCAGAGGAGCTGGCAGCCCTGCGCCGTCCGCCTCCTTGCGCTCAGCCGCCGGCCGTCCCTCCGCTCGCTCGCCCGTCGCAGCCCGAGCTGCTCGCTTGACCGTCCTCGTGATCCTCACATTGCGCGAGTCCAGCGGCGATTCCAGATGCAGGAAGCTCGGCCGGGCCGTCCAGCTCACCTCCGGCCACCGTGAGGCCAAAGCCGTTGGCCGTGCGGCTTCGCCGCAGCTCATCGCCCGTTCTCGGCCTAAGCGGCGGATCGCCCTCTCTCGGCCTCAAGCCGCCATGGACAGCGGCTGCAGAAATGGAGCAACGGCCCCTTCTTGGCATTTGTCGCGCCCGACCCGGATGCTCGGCCCGCTGAGGAGGATCGATCCTCGCGTCGTCCTCGTCGTTTTGGTTCGCTCGGCTCGGCTCAATCCGGTGAGTTTAACTCCACTAAAAACCGCTTAGAGGGTTAATTATGCTTAGGGAGTTTAGTTTATGTCAAGTATTATTAGGTTGTTAGTTTGGTTAATTAGAGTAGATTTGATTAAGGTTGTGGTTTAATTTAAAGTGTGCTTAATTAAGAGGTAGAAACAAGTTTATTTAAATAAGCCTTGATTTGACTTAAATGAATTTACTTTTGATTTATTTAAATGTCTCAGAAATTATTATATAATTTAATAATATATTTTATTCGAAATTATTAAAATATTATTATTTAAATTATTTTGGAATAAATTAAATTATTTATTAATTCCCGAAAATTTTGCCAGACCTTAAATTCTCAAATTCACGTTATTTTGATCTCGTTGCTATGTAGTGGTTTTTGAAATTTGATGATTGGATGTTACATAAATTGAGGCGTGGAAAGTGAAATATATGGATATTATTTAATTATTTTGGGAATAAATTTAATTATTTTATTAAATTCCAGAAAATTTTCATTTGGGACCTTATTTGCTCGAGAATTTCGTGCCGATCGTTGCTGTGCATTTAGAATTTGAATTGATTGGTTTGTGATGAATTGGTGATTGTGATTTATAGCAGATTCTTTGAAATCCTAAGTGTAGAAATTGATGAATTGGGACGAAATACCACCTATTAGAATTCATTTTGGAGAGGCGTGATAAACCATAGAAGGTCGTGCCCAGAGGCCGTGATAAACCACACAGCTGAAGGTCGTGCCCGAAGAGCCGTGATAAACCACACTGGGGAGGTCGTGCCCCAGAGAGGCCGTGATAAACCACCTGCGAGGTAGTGCCGGAAGGCCGTGATAAGCGTGCCCCGGAAAGGCCGTGATAAACCACCTTGGAAGGTGTGCCCGATGAGGGCGTGAAAACCACCTACAAGAGGTCGTGCCCGGTGGGGCCGTGGTGCCACTGTTAAGGTCGCGCCGAGTGGGGCCGTGATGCCCGTTTAAATTTGCCGAGTAGACGTAGTTGAGAGCAATGATTGATTTGCTAGAATGACATGAAATCGGCCGAGTCGATTGATCGAGGCAGTCAGAACAAGTTTGAATGGTTTGATGATGTGATTGCTGCCATGGTTGTTTGGTTATCATAATTGCACGTGGAATTCGTTTATATAAATTGTGCTAACTGCGAGATAAGAGTGGGCGGTAAGTCTTACGTGTGATGTGGCTAGGCCATTAGGCGTATTTTCTTTCTAATAGGGGTTTAGGGGTTGAACTTGCTTTGAGACATCGTCTCATCCCGGTTGTGGGATTAATTTCAGGTCACAGTGGACGGAGCGGCCATATAGCTTTGGTTGGCCTTGAGGAGTTGCGGTGAAGTCATAAGGGTTGAAGAGCGTGTCACGCTGGTTAGTTTTGTAGGATAATCCCCCTTTTGTCGAGCTGGTCTATTTTGTAGAAAGTCCAATTGTTGTATTTAAACCCCTTTTGTGTTTTTGTAGTAGTGTTTGGTATTGTGATTGATTGCTGCTTTTTCTATCCCAAGTTAAATGTTGTCGAGTTTTGTTCGCTTCCGCATGCGTAAAATGAATGGGTGGCGACATATCACAGGATGTTGCATTTTTGTCATGCTTGATGGGATGTGCGCGCTCGGGGTCGGGCGTGACATCCCCGTTTAAGTGGTATCGGAGGCATGGATGCTATATGGAGTGATAAGGTGCGATGAGTCTTGGGATAGTTAGTAGGAAAAGACAATATCTTTTGATGCATGTGGTTTGATAGTTGATTGGTAGTATGTTTGTGGGGTCTATCAAATTCTAACTGGTGTTGATTGAAAAGCAGTAAGCGTCTATAGAGTAATAGCATGAGTGACTAGGAGTGGAGAACTCCTTGGAGAAGGGGTTGGTAGGACCTATGCCTCGGGGTAGGATCTTGACAAGTCGGTACCAGGGTGAGCGCGGCTAACTGAGGCGGTGCCCAGTGTGAAATACCGCCGCAGTCGGTCTTGGAATGTTATAGCAGAATGATCTAGGTTTAATAGGATTGTTAAGGCGCTAGTGTTTCTTGGAAGCTCGTTGGGTGATAAGTTGAGATCGAGCAGCATTTGACATTATTTTTCTATTCTTTGTGGTCTTTTGACACTTTTATTTATCACGCTGTTGAGGCCTAGGGTGGAGTTGTGATCGGATCAAGTCTTCATATACGAGTCAAGGTTCGGTTTAGACGGAGATGAAAAATCGGTTGGGGAGAAAAGGCCATGCAGGAAAGTGCCTGTTTCACCCAAGCGAAAGTGGGTTGGAAGAGTCGGTGCTCAGCTCAGTGATGCGTGTCGTGTCTGTAAAAGACATGGATTTGTTCCGTCTTTGTAAGAGGAAACCAAGCTTACAGTGTCACTAGTAAAATGCCATTTGATCAAATGGCTCGTATAGATGGATGGAACTATAGCTGTTCTGCACTTTTGCCGTTGATGAAGGCAGAGCGAGAGGAATCATGCTTGGGACATTTAGTGGGTACTTAGAGCAGACCTGAGTGAGGCCGTTGCATGATGTTCCTTGATGAAGTAAATGACTCCCACTGATTGTGTGCTAGTCGGTGGAAAAGAGTGAGTCAGCCCAATGTCGGGGTAAAAAGAGAGCATGCTTTGAATATGGCAGCCACGATCATTGGGTTAGGAATTGTCCGCGTAAGTCCATGAGGAGCGTAAGTACCGTTCTTGCCTTATAGGACGCCACTAGGATGGCTAGAAGAGCATGAATGGGTGGACCATGCATTAGTCAAAGGAAAATGTTCTTGAGGAATCTTATCATAGTAGTGCAGCAGAATTTTCGATGAAAGTTGTAGGATCTTTGTTGTGGTAAAAAGTGAGAAAGGTGGATCTCGACTATAGTTGTTCCACGATGGTTTGCTTATGTATGACTTGATCATTTATGAAAAGGTTTGGCTCGAGGAGCTTTCTTAAATTGTAGATCATTAGCGGTGATATAATTGATTTGTTTAGTTAGCGGGTGAGAGTTTTGAATCCTTTGAAAGTTGAAGAGGACTTCAAATCATTGTTATTCGTCATTGAAGGTGACCTGGTTATGGTTGTTGGTTGCAGTCTACTTGGCTATAATGGATGATGGATGGCCGGTTGAGGCCGAATGGAAAACTGTCGTGGTACATAGTTTTGGAAGGTATTTTCTGAAGATTTGTCAAGTTGCTGTCGAAAAATAGAGTTCGCGGTGAATCAGCACCCGGATCGGGCGGTTCACAGGCTCACTTACCGGATGGTGTTACCCAAGTTAAAAGGGCCCGGGGATGTAGATGCGGGAAGTGTTGGATGAGGAGTTCATACTTTCAGGTGCATAACCTTGGGGAGCACCGGTTCTGTTCATGAAGGAGAAATGTTTCGTTGTGGTTGTGTATCGGTATTCCTCCAAGATGACTTGAGTCGGTATCATCGGTTGAGGATCGGGAAGAAAGACATACCAAAGTTAAGACCTCCTTTTCGATACGTAGTTATGAGTTCAGCATAGCATATGGTTTGATGGATACCATAGCTATTTATTTGGAGTCTACATTGAGCGAGAATGTTTAGGACACTTGAATCAATTGTGATCGTGTCCATTGAAGTTGTCCGGTGTGTTCAAAGTGCTTTGCTGAGGAGCACGAGAGACATTGGGATGATACTTGGACCTTGAGTGCTTTAGTTTTACAATAAGTTTAGCCAATCCCGAGTTTTGGATTATTTCGTGTTTTGTGTTCCTAGGTCATGTGATTTCGGAAGGAATCTCCATAGACTTCGTCAAGATTGAAGGCGAGCGATCCCGGTTGACGATAATGACTTCTGTGGCCAGAGAATTAGCGGTTTATGGAGATTAGCGAGAGGATGGTACATTAAGTTTTATGGAAAGGTTTTCTGCGTCGGTGCAGTTGATTCGACTACGAGGAAATAAAAAAGTTAAGTGACTGGAGATAATCTGCGTAGTTTCAAAGGCCTGAAGAAAGGCGGACTTCCACACGCACTATGCTTGATCATTCCATCAGTCTGAAAGTTATGGGATGCAGAGTGATGTGCCGTTTAAAGGATTTAGTTGCTTGTTGATGCAGCATGATAGAGTTATTGCATACGCGTTCATCGGTTGAGACCTCAAAGTTGAATATGAGACGGCGTATTGGATGGAACATAGGATTATGACTATGATATTTTGTATCACTTTAGAAATGTGAGCAAGTCACAGTGCATTGAGTCGAGAGTCCTTGGCCGCAGTTGGTACTCAAGGAGTGAATATTATTTGAGAAAGTTTGAAATTCAGTTTCAAATCTAAAGTATGCCACATTTTGAATCTTATGATTGCCCACTCAAAATTGAACCCAGAGTACGAGATCAGAATCAAAGCGCTTGATGGGCGAGATTTAGAAATTCAAAAGACTCTATAAGAATGCATATGAGAGAGGTTGATTTTGGACTGATTTCGATTAGTTAAATTGGGCATTTCATCGGCGCATTCTGTGTTTTTCTCACGAGTTGGCCACTGCGAGAATAACTAATTAGTTGGTGAGTTATTAAGGACTTAAAGGAAAATAGACTTGACAATTCGGCCGGGAATCGACTTCTCGACCGTGCTGTGCAGCAGAGATCAATCACGAGTTAACGAATTAAGATCGAGAGATAGGTCGGTTTGAGAGATGAATGGCCGATCGTGGGTGACTCCACTAAATTAGAAAACTCTCATCGACTGATACTAATTTGATTTCACTGTCGTTTTGGTACCACAGTGTCGTATTTGAATCATTGAGATTTCCACGACCCTCGAGAGAGTCGCCAATGTGTCAAGTGGGTTCATCGTGGCTCGAAGAAAATCGACCACGGGTCATTTGTCTAAAGAGCTATGAGAACTACCTAATAGCTGGGTCACACAGAAAGCGTGTGAAGTGAAATTAACCGTCAATCTAAGTTTGATTTAGAAATTGAAGATTTTGTCTTGTCCACAAGTGGTGCAGTGTGTGTGCATAAGATAATTCAGGCATGGAGTCTTAGGAGATAGATGTATTTCAAATCTAGATCGGATGTTCCAAGTTGGTAGAGCTTTCATATGGTTCTTTCTTAAGCCGATTGCATGAGAGGTGCAGAATTTCAATTGCGAGATGAAGTGGGGGAAAGAAAGATCACGGGCGAGTGCAATACGGTGGTCGGTGATTGCATTTGCCGAGATCGGTGCCAGTTACTCTCCAGATCTTGACCCGAGGTTCCAGTTGGTCAGTTAGATAGTTTCTTTTAATCGGTCACAGGCAAGTGTTCGGGAGCAGTTAGTTGAGTTGAAGTCGAGAGATCATAAAGTCGCAGTCCGAGTTGGTTCGAAATCGGTGATTCGGTTGCGGTATCGGTGTCGGATTAGGGGACCTCTCAGCCGTCGGGAAATTTACGCGGTTAGCGTCGAAATTTTTGAATTTTCAGGTTGAGAATCCTGTTTATCCTTGGATGTCGCCTAGAATAGGGACATCTCGGAGTATTAAGAAAGGAGAGCTGGAACTGTTTAAATGGCGGAATAGTTGAATTTGAGATCAAAGGAGAATTTTGGCTTTAAATGGAAAAAGCGGTTTGGGACACCTTGGCGCCTCTGCCGAGTTGGTATCCGGGTGTGAAGCGGTGGTTAAGTTGGGAGTTCGAATCCACGCGTGATTAGCGCTTTGTGGAAAAATAAAGAAAAAAAAAAAGAACCAAAACTTTTGCAACTTTCATTTTGCAAAGATGAACAAGTGCTTAGCCTTTTGGGAATCAAGAATTAGTGCTGTTAACTGGAAATGTTTCGTCGGCACGAGATCTTGGATGGATGACGAGAATGAAGGAGCGAATCGATGAGACAACTATACCCCCACCTTTTTGTTAAGAATTGGTAAATGTTTAAATTTCGAGGACGAAATTTTATAAGAAGGAAGAGTTGTGACATCCCGATTTTCGATTCTATTTTCAATAAATTGAGACGGGCATTTCGTTGGCACGCATATAGTTCTTTTCTGGAGTTGGCCACTCATGTGGAAACTAGTCTATGGTGAAGGCTGTTAGAGTTTCTAATGCATCGGACTCGAGAATTTGACCGAGAAGCGACCTTTCGGCCGAGCTAGTCGCAAGGGTCATTACGGCACAATTAAAATCGATTAAAGATTGGAGATAGGTGACTCGACAGGCATGTGATCGGTGTGGGTGATTCCACCGATCGCACAATTCTTGTCGATTGGCCTGGACCGACTTTTCTATCGATTAGGTACCCTGTGTTCGTATTTGAAACCTTGAGATTACCTCGACAACCGAAAGTCGCCAATGTTTCAAAGATGTACATTGTGGCTTGAGATGATCAACCACAGGTCAAATGCATAAAAATATCTAAAGGCTACCGGTAGGTTGGGCCGCGCTAGTATCGTGCCAAAGTGAAATTAACCGTGGAATTAAGATCGAATTCGGTAATTGGAAGTACGGGTGTGTCACAAATCATTTGAGGTCATTGAATCATCTTTGGAAGATTTTTCATGTAATCAGAATTTTCAGCAAGTAAATCGAAAATGGCTAATTGGGCTCGAGAAATTAGTAGGCCCGCTTTTGGTTGTGCTTTTGGGACTCAAGATGGTCTATGGTCAAGTAATTAGGTGAATTGAAGTGTGGTGACATTGGATTAATTTTATGAACTTCAATTTGATTCAATTGGAAGAGAATCAAGTGGAATTGAAGAATTGGTTGTACAAAATTTTGTGGCGGAAAATGAGATTTGCAACCATTGGAAAAGGTTGTGGGGATTGGGTGAGTGGAGTGTGATGTCACTCATGAGGTCATGTGGTGGGCCAATTTGTTGGATTAAAGAAAAGGGAAAAAGGAAAAGAAATTGGCCTCCCTTCTTCTCTCTCCTCCCTCTCTTCTTCCTCTCCCGTGCGATTCCTCCATGGTTGGTGTGCGAAGACGGAAAATTGCGAGAGGAAGAAGCCGGGCACCCCTCGCCGTCCGCCTCCTTCGCCGCTCGTCGCCGCCGTCCCTCCGCTCGCTCGCCGTCGCAGCCCCGCGAGGCCCGCCATCAGCCCGTCCTCGTGTCCCTCTGGACAGCGTTCCAGATCTGGGGAAGCTCGGCGAGCCGTCCAGCTCACCTCCGGCCACCGTGAGGCCCCGCCGTTGGCCGTGCAGCACCGCGCGGCTCATCCGCCCGTTCGACCTAAGCCGGCGCCGGATCGCTCTCTCGGCCTCAAACCGCCATGGACAGCAGCTGCAGGAAATGGGTATGGCAGCCCCTTCTTGGCCCGTTTCGGCCGCCTTCCCGAGCCCGGATGCTCGGCCCGCTTTGAGGAAAGTCGATCCTCGCGTCGTCCTCGTCGTTTGGTTCGCTCGGCTCGCTAATCCGGTGAGTTTAACTCACTAAACCTCGCTTAGAGGTTAATTATGCTTAGGGAGGTTAGTTTATGTCAAGTATTAGGTTGTTAGTTTAGGTTAATTAAGAGTAGATTTGATTAAGGTTGTGGTTTAATTTAAAGTGTGCTTAATTAAGGGTAAGTAGGTTTTATTTAAAATAAGCCTTGATTTGACTTAAATGAATTTACTTTTGATTTATTTAAATGTCTCGAAATTATTATATAATTTAATAATATATTTTATTCGAAATTAATAAAATATTATTATTTAATTATTTTCGGAATAAATTAAATTATTTATTAAATTCGAAATTTTGTCGAGACCTTAAATTCTCGAGAATTTCGTGCAGTCGTTCTTGTGTAGTCGGATTTTGAAATTGATGATTGGATGTTATAAATTGAGCGTGGAAAGTGAAATATATGGATATTATTATTTAATTATTTTGGGAATAAATTTAATTATTTATTAAATTCAAGAAAATTTCATTGGGACCTTATTTGCTCGGAATTTCGTGCCGATCGTTGCTGTGCATTTAGAATTTGAAATTGATGATTGGTTGTGATGAATTGAGTGTGATTGTGATTTATAGGGATTCTTTACGAAATCCTAAGTGTAGAAATTGATGGGAGATTGGGCATGAAATACCACCTATTAGAGGTCGTTTGAGAGGCCGTGATAAACCACACAGTGAAGGTCGTGCCCGAGAGGCCGTGATAAACCACTGTGAAAGGTCGTGCCGAAGAGGCCGTGATAAACCACCTACGAGAGGTCGTGCCGAGACCGTGATAAACCACCTACGAGAGTCGTGCCCGAAGGGCCGTGATAAACCACCTTGGAAGGTCGTGCCCGATAGGCGTGAAAACCACCTACAAGAGGTCGTGCCCGGTGGGGCCGTGAATTTTGTTAAAGGTCGCGCCGAGTGGGGCCGTGATGCCAACGATTTAAATTTGCCGAGTAGGGCCGTAGTTGAGAGCAATGATTGATTTGCTAGAATGACATGAAATCGGCCGAGTCGATTGATGCCGAGACGATCCAAGTGGTTGAATGGTTTGATGATGTGATTGTGCCATGGTTGTTTGGTTATCATAATTGCACGTGGTTGGTTTATATAAATTGTGCTAACCACGAGATAAGGGCTGAGGCGAGGTAAGTCTTGTGTGATGTGGCTAGGCCACGGGCGTATTTTCTTTCTAATAGGGGTTTAGGGGTTGAACTTGCTTGGAACATCGTCATCCCGGTTAATGGGATTAAAATTTGAGTCCACAGTGGACGGAGAGGCGGCCATATAGCTTTGGTTGGCCTTGAGGAGTTGCGAGGGGTGAAGTCATAAGGGTTGAAGAGCGTGTCACGCTAGTTGGTTGTAGGATAATCCCCCTTTTGTCGTGATATTTTGTAGAAAGTCCAGGTGTTGTATTTAAACCCCTTTTGTGTTTGTAAATGAGTGTTTGGTATTGTGATTGATTGCACCTTTTCTATCCCAAGTTAAATGTTGTCGAGTTTGTTTCGCTTCATGCGTAAAGAAATGAATGGGTCGACGACATATCACGAGATGTTGCATTTTGATCGACCGCACGGTGGGATGTGCGCGCTCGGGGTCGGGGCGTGACATCCACGTTTAAAATGTATCGAGCATAGTACATATGGGTGATAAGGTGCGTGGAGTCTTGGGATAGTTAGTAGGAAAGGCTTTTAATATCTTTGATGCATGTGGTTGATAGTTGATTGTTAGTATGTTTGTGGGGTCACTCAAATTCTAACCTGGTGTTGGAATTGAAAAGCAGTAGTCTATATAGAAGTCGTAGCATGAGTGACTAGGAGTGGAAACTCCTTGGAGAAGGTTGGTAGGACCTATACCTCGGGGTAGGATCTTTGACAAGAGTGGTACAGAGGTAGGCGCGAGCTTGAACCCGGCGCGAGTGTGGGGAA